>NW_012105198.1:283893-291955 GCF_000951045.1 Mandrillus leucophaeus
TCCAACACTGGGGATTACAATTCCACATGAGATTTGGTGGGGACACAGATCCAAACAATCTCACTATGATTGCTTTCACCAACAAATTCTTAAGAGGATGGTGAAAGCAGTTGTAATTCAGTGTAAACCATGAAAGCAACATAAGCAAGTCTGACTCATACGTTCAGTTTAATTGTCAGCAGCTCAGGTCCACAATAAGTTGTTACCCATCTGTAGAGATAAACTGGTATTCATGACACAGTTTCTCTCTTACTTTACATGAATGGAGATTTATTTCACACTCAGTTAAAAACCAGGCACATTGCCATGAAGATGTTCTTGTCAATAAATATGCCAGATCTTCTAACCATGTTGATTCATCTTTGTATTCCTCATAGCATCTTGTACAGAAGGGTCCTGTTGTTACTAGCTTTGTCTTTGGACAAGTTAGCTTTATCTTATTAGTTATAATTAGCTATCTTAACATATGTCAGATACTCTTCTAAGTGCTTTAGAATATTAACATACTTTATCTTAATGACCCGATGAGGCAGGCATGATTTTTATTCCCAAGTTATGAATGGGCAAACTAAGGTATAAAGAGATTAATGAACTTGCCCAAGGTCAAGAAACTGGCAAGTGGGAAATACAGGATTCATTACCATGAAGTTATGGACACTTTTCTATGTCTCAATGCAGAAAAAAGGAGTACTTACTTTATGGAATTGTAAAGATTCAGTAAGTTAATTTTGTAAATCCTTTGGACCAGAACATGACCTATAGCAACTGATGAAATTTTGTTAGCTAGTAGTAGTGGTACTAAATAAGTAATTAACGAATGCATCTTCAGTGTGAAGCTTTGACTTTACAATAGAGAATTAAATCACGACAAACATAACAAAACAAGTAATTACATACCATTTAGAAGACTATCCCTCTTAGCACATAAATTATTCCAGTTCTTTATAGTCATCTGAGTAATTACTTCTAATAAACTTCCTATTTGGATGGTATTGAGTAGTACATACACATAAAAAAAATTATTGATTGAGAAGTTTTTAAGTATGTCTTTCTACTCAATTTGGGGTACTCAATTTGGAGTCCAGACTGTTGAGATCCAAAGTTGAAAACAATATCTGAGGTTGTCAAATGGAGTTTGGATTGAACTCTGAGTGAGATGGCAGGTTGCAAGTGAAAGCAAAAGCAATTAGTTACCCATCATGTGGCTATTGATCTTTCTGTCCTTTTTGTTATCAGGATTTCAAAGGCGAGATAAAAGCAGCTACTTCAATACATCACAATTTGTTGTAAATATTAATAACCTTTAGAACATAGGGGCTGTATTTTTGTATGAGACACAGACAGAAACTATCTCTATTCCCTGAAAAAGGGAAGTAATTGTCAAATTCAGATGATACTTTTCAAGGATGGGTAATTTTAAAAAGAAATTAGAAGAATGAAATGCCACTTGAAATAATTGAAGTGAATTAAAAATAACAATAAATATCCCACCTCTGCCACTCAATTTTAAAAGGCCTTTTGACCTTCATTTTCTACTGAGGTTTGAGAACAGATAAATACTTCAATCAAAGGGCTCATATCAGATTTCCAAATTCTTTATCATGCATTGGGGTGAGTATTTGAATACAATCAGATGCTTACAGGAATTCCTAATGAGGAAAGATAAAATGGCTTTTTAAAAGACCAGAAGTCCCATTAGCCTGATTTTTCAATTACTTGTGAAGTGTCCATCTCTAAGTTGAATATGTTTTTGAGGGATTCTATGAATTAGAAGCACTTATGTATTCTGCTTAGGCAATAATTCTATTATGTCATATACATGAAAGTTTGACAAACTATGACCTATAGCTGTTTTTGTAAATAAAGCTTCATTGGTACTTCACATTAATGTAAAGTTTACATTGCTGTACTGTCTGAAGATAGCATGGCCTACAAAGTCCAAAGTATTTACTATCTAGCTCTTTGCAAAAAATTTGCCAACTCCTGATATATATTATAGGGATTGTTAAAAAAAAATTTGTAAATGGAGAGATATTTTGTAGTCATTAGCATAGCTTGTAAAAGTTGTATATCTTTTGAATATAACTATCATAACTTTTATTTAGAAAAACTTTTTTTTAATTACAACTAAGCAGTAAATTCAAAAGCTTTTTCTTTCCCTCTAGTAATGTCACCACAGGACTCATCCTTAATCTCATTCTTCTTTTTCTGAATTTGTACTCCATCAGTATGTCCCGCCATGGCATCTTTCATAACTTTCAGTATGTGTCTCTAACATATCTAACTCCACTGCTGCAATCCTATGCAAGTCGTCCTTATTTCTGGCTGGACTATACCTAGAGCATCTGCTGTGGACTGAATGTGTCCCCTGCAAAATTTGTGTGTTGAAACCCTCATCCTCAGATGACAGTACCATGGGCCTTTAGGAGGTGATTAAGTCATGAGTATGAAGTCTTCAGTAGTGGAATTAGTGCCTTCATAAGAAAAGACATAACAGAGATGACCTTTTTCTCTGCCATGTAAGGACAGGACAAGAAGGTAGCTGTCTGCAAACCAGGAGGAGAGCCTTCACCAGAACCCAATCATGCTAGCACCCTGATCTTGGACTTCCAGCTTTAAGAATGGTGAGAAATGCGTTTCTGTTGTTTAAGCTGTTCAGTCTGTGGTGTTCTGTTACAGCAGTTTGGACTGACTGACAGCATCTTAACTAATGTTTTTGCTTCTGTTCTTGTCCCTACTCCAGACAATTCACTATCTAATAGTCAACAAGATCTTTTTAAAACTCAACTCCAATTATGTATGTCCTCTGGCTAAAAGCTTCCTCTACCTTTCCATTTCACTTATAGCGGAATCCAAACTCCGCACCATGGGCTGAGACGGTCTGGCTCCCTTCTGCCTCTGTGTCTCTGCCCACTTGCTTAGGATCCAGCCATACTAATTTGCTTTCTATTCCTCCAACAGGTAAATCTGAATCTGCTGCAGGGCATTTCATTTGTTCCCTCTGCCTGAAGTAATGTGCTCCTAGATCACTGCCTGAACTACTCCTTATCTCTCAGATCTCACCTCAAACATGATCTCATCCAAAAGGTTTCTCTAAATCCTCTATCTAATGCACTCGGCTTCATCCTCACAATCCCTCTCAAACACATCATTTGGTTAATTTCCTTGAGAATTTATCATGATCAGAGATCCAATAATTTAATTACACCTTATTTTTGTTGTCTTTCTTACTGTATTTAAGGCCTATGAGAGCACAGAGCATGGCAATTTGCTTTACTGCTATATTCACATATAGCAGTCTTGCACATAGTAGGGGCTCAGTTTATGTTTGTTGAGTACATACTATTTTGAGGAGTGGAGGAAGTTATGGTTAAATGAACAAAAGGATGTATATATTTTTACTCACCTAAAATCCAAGAATTACATATATAGTGCAAAGGGCAAAGGAGAAAAAAGTTTAATAAAATCCATAGGAGATTGGAGGATGAGAAATGTGTGGGTTGGTATAGGCAGAAAAGACCTTCTGGAGGAGAATCAGACTTGAAGGAAATTGGAAGGAAGGAATGGGTGAACTAAGACATGGATTGGTACCTGCAAAAACAGAAAAAAAAAAAAAAAGGAAGAACTCCAGGAGACTAACCAGATATGAAATTTGCAGAAATAACAGAAACTTTATTGACCATAAGATCAAAATTAATGAAGTGGCTGAAAGTGCATTGCACAGAAAGAAAGATTATTTCAAATCAAATTACTTAAGTACTGCAAACCCTGTACCAGAATCAAAAGATGAGATGAAGAAATTTTCTATCACCCATGTCATAATGTAGGCATTTGCAGATGATTGGTGAATGCTCCTGCAGTGGAAAAATTTGGGGACTGGACATTTTCCTAGGCATCCCTTTCTCTTCTCTCCTTCTAACTTTCTTCTTCCCCCCACCCCACAAGATCCATGATTGCATAAGTAGTTTTTCAAGGGCTCTTACCTTTTCAAGGAGACAGATTGCCTGATATCTGGTCATTTTCTCCTTAATTTAGGAGTTCACAGTCTGAAATAGTGCAGCTAAATTCTCCGGGGTACAATAAATGTTTTGTTCTCGAAACCTGTAAAGCCATTCTAATGTGTTTCACACTGTGTAACCACTTCCCATTTCTCTAATGCTCCAGCCTTTTTGCTCTTCCTGGTACATTACCAGCATTTCCTGAATCTCTACAGCTACTGCTGTTTTCGCATTTGAAAATGCTTTCCCTTATTTTCTCTGTCGTCTCCACACCTTTTCCTACTCATATCCAAACCTATCATCATTGTAGAAAGTGCAAATGCTACTTCCTTTCTGAAAGCTTTTCAAATCTTTTTTATCCTACTTCCTTTAGTAATAGTTTGTAAGTGCTCGCTGTGGATCAGAAACTGTGCAGAAGTGTAATGTCTGCTAATATGTTATTGCATTTCATCCTGGTAAACACTTAAGCATCATGATCTCACTTTACAGATGAGAAAATTGAAGCTGAGAGAGGTTCTATAACTTGCCCAATATCAAATAGTGCTAAGTGTAAGAATCTAGGCTTTTATTCAAGTCTGTTTGATTCTAAAGTCTGTGTTCAAATGACTGCACTCAAAGGCCAAGTTAGTTGATGACTTTCTTCCTTAAAGGAAGAAACCGTGTCTAATTATTGATTCCACATCCATTTGCATAATGATGGTGTCTGTCCAGTCTTTTGATTGTTCTATGCTGATGCCATATTCATCATTAAATCTAAGCTGGGTGCAGTGGTACAAGCCTGTAATGCCAGCACGTAGGGAGGCCAAGGCAGGCGGATCATTTCAGGTCAGGAGTCCGAGACCCACCTGACCAACATGGCGAAACCCAGTGTCTACTAAAAATACAAAAGTCAGCCGGCATGGTGGCATGCACCTATAACCCCAGCTACTTGGGAAGCTGTGGCGGGAGAATTGCTTGAACCAGGGGACAGAGGTTGCAGTGACCTGAGATGGTGCCACTGCACTCCAGCTTGGGTGACAGAGTGAAACTCTGTCCCCGCCGCAAAAAAAAAAAAAAAGAAAAAGAAAAAAGAAAAAAAGAAATTCATGCTAGTATTTTAGGTATTGTGTATTTTTCTCTCTCTTTTCTTTTTTCTTTTTTGAGATGGAATCTCCCTTTGTCACCCAAGCTGGAGTGCGATGGTGCGATCTCAGCTCACTGCAACCTCCGCTTCTCAGGTTCAAGCAATTCTCATGCCTCAGCCTCCCAAGTAGCTGGGATAATAGGCACCCGCCACCATGCCCAGCTAATTTTTATATTTTTAGTAGAGACAGGACTTCAGGATTTCACCAAGTTGGCCAGGCTGGGCTCGAACTTCCGACCTCAAGTGATCCACCTGCCTCAGTCTCCATAAGTGCTGAGATTCGAAGTGTGAGCCACCATGCCTGGCCCGTACTGTGCATCTCATTCATCTCTATAACATTCCTAATGCCTAGAACAACAGAATGAATGCTTGTTTTTCTAATAAAAAAGATGAAATGATCAAATAAAAATTTACGTTATAATTTCTAATAATTTAATATTTCATTCTTCAAAGTTGACTGTGAAGTTTTTGAGAGTAGGGACAAGGTTTCAATTCGTTCATTCATTCATCCTTTATTCCTTAAACATTCATCACAGAAGATGCTCTTAGCATTTGCCAGAAATGATACAAGGTACTGGGAAGTAAAGAATAAAACAGATCTAGTTTTTGGAGTGAAGATATTACAACTTGTGTTCAAATATTTGTTCCTCTCTGTTATGTGATGCAGGGCATCAGCATACGGTAATTGACAGTAATAAACTGAAAGGATCTTACTATGTGTTAGGGCACAGTGGAAGGAAAATGCAATACCAGAACACAGGAAATAACTTGAAATACAATATGAAACCTATTTTTTAAAGTTACCAGACTGAAGTTAGTTAATTGAGGAAACAGCTTAGATGACAGAATCATAAATTAAATTATGCAAAGCTTTTACATATAATTTTCAGGTAGAAACATATAGAAATGGCAATACCACATCTCTGCAGATAGCTGCCAATGTAACCAAACGCTTCTTCCTGATAGTGTGCTAGCCACCCCTAGAGCTGTGTGGTCTGACCGATGGCGCCAATAAGAGAATCACACAATCACATATCTGTACATTTCAAAAGGTAGTTTTAGATATTATCAGGAGGAGAATTTCAACAAGTTAGACCAGGTTGAACTGTGGCAGATGAAATCTAGTTTCTGTGAAATATTTCTCTGTCATAAGATAAAAGTGTCCTGAAGACCAGGCTTACCTATTCTCATCTAGTCACACATGAGTTTCTGGTTGTCTGAGCACAAGAGGTAGATGATAATGACTCTACAGATGATCTCTGTTGTGGTTCTTCTTTTCAATAGTGAGGCTATGAATGAATATGTAGAAGATAGAAATATTCTTAGAGAAATCAGTCTCTTTTCCTCCAACTCTCAAAAGTGAACTAAACATTCAGTATTTATTCCTACAGTTGAACATGCTTCATATATCTTCTGATAGATTCAGGGTGATAAATATCATAGCTTAGGCTGAAAACCACTGAAAATGGTACCATGCTGACTCTAAGCACATGTTTCTTTGAGTTATTCAAAAGAGGAAACGATTCGTTTATTTTTCAACTGATGAAAGCTGCTGACAAGTATAAAACGCTCCTACCAAGAGCTGCCCTGGGATACAGGGAAATCATATAAGGGAAAGCCCTGTCCAGGATCGTGATTGTTTTAAAATCACAATTCCATGAATGAAGCCTTAGTTTTTAGTTATTAAAAATGGCCTTTGTAGTATAATCCAAATAAATCAGCATCGTATGTCTCCTTCTCTCTGGAGGTTCTCCAGTTGGAGAGAATTACATCAGACTCCATATTCTGAAAGCCTGCTTCCCAGGTTTTGTCCTACAAGATAGAAAGTGGCACTATCTTTCTGTGTGTCCTATGATGCAAAGTCCTTTTAAAAATAACAATGTATTGCAAGTTGGGTGTCACAAAATGTCTTTACATGATCCAACGTACTTGTCATTTTCTCAGTTCCCATATTGTCAATATGGCAATAAAAGTCACCTGTATGTCTCAGTGAGAAATGATAATGTAACATTGCCCTATTCCTGGAAGGCTGTCGGGGCCTGTCACAAGATCTGGTTGGTTGGTCATCTCTGCAGACATGAGCTGTGGGAAGAAAGCCTTAGGCAATGCAATTTTACAGGGAACATATGGGCAGAAATTTACCAGATCCTTGGGGAGGGGCTTCTGTTACCCAGATGGTTGCCAAAATTCCTGATCCCTGCACTCTGGAAATGAGAGTAGGAGAGTTAATCAGATTAGTATGAATGATGATGTGGGAACTTCAGTGTGTGCCACCTCCCTGGTTCACAGACCTCTAATGAATGCCTTCATTATGGTCTACCTGGTTCAGAAGCTCTTGAGGTCATGGAGTTGTCAGCCTAGCACCACATCACAGTCCATTCATTTGTAAGTGGATCATGAAAATGCACATATCTTACTGAGCAATGTCCAATAAAATAATAATGAAAATGACCTCTTCTTTTAAGTGCCTTGAATGATCATTTTTTAAGTGCTATGAAATAATTTTGGACAAGTATAATTTGTGCCTATAAGTAAAAACCTACAGAATCAGAACCAAGTTCACGCTTTTGTAAAAATCATAAAAGAAATGAATGAAAGAAAACATAACCTGAGCAATTAAAATGTATTAAAAATTCACAAATAATCACCTTGCCCATATTGCTTACCACTATGACCCCAGGATTTAGCACAATATTTGCTACATAAATAGCAATTAGTAACTTTTGGAAGAAGGAAAAATTAAATCTCCCTGGGCATTAATTGATCATTTTTCATTGGGAATTATAAATTAGCATTCTTCACTAAATTGTAAATATTTTTCCTTTGCACAAAGTCAGAAATTGGACAGTATTCTAATTCTCTATAATGTATAAAAAAGCATGTTAAACTGAGAACCAGGAATCTTGGTTACCCTCCCTGTCTTATG
The DNA here is from genome assembly GCF_000951045.1 of Mandrillus leucophaeus. Lineage (NCBI taxonomy): Eukaryota > Metazoa > Chordata > Mammalia > Primates > Cercopithecidae > Mandrillus > Mandrillus leucophaeus. Next base: position 291,941 of record NW_012105198.1, read on the forward strand.
CTACTACTTAGCTGT
>NW_012105198.1:292005-294285 GCF_000951045.1 Mandrillus leucophaeus
AATATCATAGCTTAGGCTGAAAACCACTGAAAATGGTACCATGCTGACTCTAAGCACATGTTTCTTTGAGTTATTCAAAAGAGGAAACGATTCGTTTATTTTTCAACTGATGAAAGCTGCTGACAAGTATAAAACGCTCCTACCAAGAGCTGCCCTGGGATACAGGGAAATCATATAAGGGAAAGCCCTGTCCAGGATCGTGATTGTTTTAAAATCACAATTCCATGAATGAAGCCTTAGTTTTTAGTTATTAAAAATGGCCTTTGTAGTATAATCCAAATAAATCAGCATCATATGTCTCCTTCTCTCTGGAGGTTCTCCAGTTGGAGAGAATTACATCAGACTCCATATTCTGAAAGCCTGCTTCCCAGGTTTTGTCCTACAAGATAGAAAGTGGCACTATCTTTCTGTGTGTCCTATGATGCAAAGTCCTTTTAAAAATAACAATGTATTGCAAGTTGGGTGTCACAAAATGTCTTTACATGATCCAACGTACTTGTCATTTTCTCAGTTCCCATATTGTCAATATGGCAATAAAAGTCACCTGTATGTCTCAGTGAGAAATGATAATGTAACATTGCCCTATTCCTGGAAGGCTGTCGGGGCCTGTCACAAGATCTGGTTGGTTGGTCATCTCTGCAGACATGAGCTGTGGGAAGAAAGCCTTAGGCAATGCAATTTTACAGGGAACATATGGGCAGAAATTTACCAGATCCTTGGGGAGGGGCTTCTGTTACCCAGATGGTTGCCAAAATTCCTGATCCCTGCACTCTGGAAATGAGAGTAGGAGAGTTAATCAGATTAGTATGAATGATGATGTGGGAACTTCAGTGTGTGCCACCTCCCTGGTTCACAGACCTCTAATGAATGCCTTCATTATGGTCTACCTGGTTCAGAAGCTCTTGAGGTCATGGAGTTGTCAGCCTAGCACCACATCACAGTCCATTCATTTGTAAGTGGATCATGAAAATGCACATATCTTACTGAGCAATGTCCAATAAAATAATAATGAAAATGACCTCTTCTTTTAAGTGCCTTGAATGATCATTTTTTAAGTGCTATGAAATAATTTTGGACAAGTATAATTTGTGCCTATAAGTAAAAACCTACAGAATCAGAACCAAGTTCACGCTTTTGTAAAAATCATAAAAGAAATGAATGAAAGAAAACATAACCTGAGCAATTAAAATGTATTAAAAATTCACAAATAATCACCTTGCCCATATTGTTTACCACTATGACCCCAGGATTTAGCACAATATTTGCTACATAAATAGCAATTAGTAACTTTTGGAAGAAGGAAAAATTAAATCTCCCTGGGCATTAATTGATCATTTTTCATTGGGAATTATAAATTAGCATTCTTCACTAAATTGTAAATATTTTTCCTTTGCACAAAGTCAGAAATTGGACAGTATTCTAATTCTCTATAATGTATAAAAAAGCATGTTAAACTGAGAACCAGGAATCTTGGTTACCCTCCCTGTCTTATGCTACTACTTAGCTGTATGATCTCAAGCAACACAATGGAAAGATCTTGATTGGGCATCAGCCAGACTAAAAAAGCCACCTTAATTCTTCCCTGCCATTCGCCATTCTGATGTTTAGTGTCCTTACCTATAAAGTGGCAATATGTAATGCCTGCATCAAAGAGTTGATGTCAGAATTAAATAATGTAGGGTTTTTTTCCATTTACTGAGCACAGTTTCCAGGACACAGTAGTATAAGAGAACTTGTGTAGAACATTCATTATATTCTAGGCACTGTTGTAAGTGCATTACAAGCATTATCTCAGTCTTCATAACAAACTTATGAGCTAGGTAATGCTATTACCTCCACTTTACGAATGGAAGAAATGAGGACCTGAAAGGTTAAGCAATTTTCCCAGGGTTACACAGCTAATAAATAACAATAGAGGATTCAAACCCAAGCAGACTATCTTCATAGTCTGTGCTCTTCTCTATTTACTAATAATAGATGCTCACTAACAGTTAGGGTTTCTCCTAACACTGATAGTCTATCTGTGATATGATATCCCTACAAATGTTTTAATAAATACATGCATTCTCTTAATATCTATAATTATCTCTTATCATCTGTAATATGAAAGAGCCTGAAAAAAGTAAGGTCTTATCTGATCAGTCTTGGTATTATTAAAATGTGGGCTTAGGTCATGAGTGGTGGCTCACACCTGTATCCCAGCACTTTGGGAGGCCGAGGCGGGTGGATCAGGAGGTCAGGAGATGGAGACCATCCTGGCCAATATGGTGAAATGCCATC
>NW_012105198.1:295025-310401 GCF_000951045.1 Mandrillus leucophaeus
AATGTTGTGACTCCCTCTGCATTATGTACTTTTTATAAACAGATCATAGTTTAATATATCATATAATCGTATCATATAATTATATTAAAACATTTTTCCCCATTTTAAGCCTAGTGCCAAGCACAGTGCCTGACACATAATCAATATTCGATGAAGATTTATGGAATTACTGAGTGAATGAATTAAAGAATGAATACTTGAACTACCAGCATTTGATTATCAGCTTTCACAGCTTTAATGGAAAGAAGTCAGATTTTCAGAAACCTCGACAGGGTCTCTACAGGGAATTGCAATCAGTCATCCACCCCCAATCAATATTTACACAGTGTGAGCTCTTCTGGGCTGGGTAGGAGCAGCATCTTTTTTTCATCTTTCTATTACAGATTGTTAAGCAGGGCCACGTACATGGCAGAATCTCAATAAATGCTTTTAAGTGACCACAAAAGAGTAAGATTTGACCTTTCTCTTTAAAGAATACATAATCCATGTTTTAGTGGCAACAAGACTGCCTCCAATATCCTTTGGTTGCTGCCTACTACTCCTACAGGTGAAAATGAATATAAATATCATATTTGCTGAAGTTTCTTTACTTTTTTTATTCTCTAGGTTCAATCCCTTTCAAAGTGAGAAGACACTCATTACATGGGTCTCCCCATGACTATACTCTAAGACAGTGATTCAGAAAGAAGAATCACCACTCCCCATCATGAGTTACTATGTAAGAGATAAAGCAATTCATCTTTTGTCATTAAATTGTGACATTTGCCTGCATGTGTCCTGAGTTCCAATAAGCTTGGCTTTGTCTAATTCCCTGGGTCATTAGCCACGTAATCATAATTATTTTCAGCTGTGCAGATTGGTGTTATTTTTCTCATCCATTTTTCTCCTCCCCTTCTTCATCACAGTTCTGCATTGATGGAAACCATGAGAGCACCATCTGGTACAACCTGTGCATGGGGCCAGTCAAATGAAAGGCAGCCACTGGAGGATGCCCATATTTCATTAGATGCACTCATGTGCTGCCTTCAGTCTCATGCCATTTCCAGTCCCTCTAGATTTCACTTTAGGGAGTTCAAGGGCTTCTGAAGGCTGCCTAAATACAGACCTCCTGTCCCCAACACCAGTGACATCTAAAAAACTGTCTCCATTGAGGGTGATACAATTGACATCAAGGTATGAATAACTTATTTGCAGAGAATTAACATTTCCTGCATGTCTACCAACTGACTGAGGTAATTATACAGGCAGCTGCCAAATGAGTATTAACAACTGGAAAAGCTTTACTGTGTCTGAATCAGATATCTAGGCTGTGTGCAACACCCTCAATATACTGCAGTGACTTTAATATCCGAGAACAATTATTTCATGAGCGGACAATGCCTTGTCTTAGAGCAATTGCCTGGAATCCTCCACAATAGAAATTACACTGCGGCTTGTGGGAAGCAAATGAATCAGAAAGATTCAGGCTCTACTATTTCTTAAGCTCATGAACTATCTTTAGGCAAACTGTTTGATCTCCATGAATCACAGTGAAATTGGTACATTAATTCCCTTTGTTATTCTTAGTAGTTTGATACAGTGTCACAAGGAGGAAATGGCATTGAAATGGAAGCCAGGAGATGTGATGTGGCTTCTAGTTTAGAATCTCTGTTGTGCAACCTCAGTATGTAACATCTGTGCCTTTGAGTTTTTCTCTCTGGGCCTCAGTGTAATATTCTATAAAATGTTACTCAAAGTGTGGTTCATGAACATTTGCCTGAGAAGCACCTGGGATGTTTATTTTTTAAAATGTATATTCTTGAGTGATTTCTGCTTCCCGGGAATATAAAGTAAAAATGCTTTTGCCAATTCCTCCCATACAGAACAGCTAAAAACCATGGCAAACATGAGAAAACTCTGAAATGTGAAGAGAAAAACACAGATTGGCTAGAGAATTAAGACTCCAGGAATGAGATGGTGGTGAGTTCCCTGGATTCTCTTTTTTTGCCTCATGTCCCCTACACTTGGAGCTGAAGAAGGTGGCAACCTGAAAACGCCAATTAGAAACAAAAATGGCCCCAGCAAAAGTTTATTCACTGTAGCAAAGGACCAGGAAATGGGCAGCCTATCAATATACAAAATATTTAGACAATAACCACTCTGTCCCAGTCAATACCACAGAACTGTGGTCCCATCCCCAACAGTACAGGCCACAAAGAATGTCTAGACTTCCTCCCTCACCTATAATCAGGTGCTTCAACATCTCCACTGGGGTGCTGTCAAAAAAAGGCCAAGTAGGGAACCAGGACTTTTATTCCCCACTGAAAAGTAATGAAGCTCATGGCGCCATGGTGTCGGCAGAGAACATTTGGGGAACTGGAACTCTTATCTCCACCAAGGAATAACAGGGAGCCCTGCCCCCTCGGGTGTCAATAGATACCAAGTTGGAAACCTAGACTTCTACCTCCACTTGGCAGGAATATGTTAGTATTCTCCTCTTCCTAGACAGGCTGGAGTTATGTCAGGGAAAGCCAGCTAAAGCAGGTTTAAATAAGATCTAGAGCCTCAAAACATAATATGAAAATGTCCACGTTTCAACAAAAAAAAATCACTCATCATCCCAAAATCCAGGAAGACCCAAACTGAATGAAAAAAGGAAAATCAATAAATGCCAATACCAAGATGACAAGAGATGTTAGAATTATCAGATGAAGATTTTTAAAGCTGCCAAGATAAAAAATGCTTCAGAGAGCAATCATGAACATACGTGAAACAAATGAAAAGTAGAAAGCTTCAATAAAGAAATAAAAGGTATAAAGAAGACCTAAATGGAAATTTTAGACCTGAAGAACACTATAATGGGAATAAAAACTTTCGTGGGTGGGCTTTAGTACAAAAAGGAGAGCCTAGAGGATAGGATCAGGGCCCTGAAAAATGGAACAACAGAAATTACCAAGTTTAAACAACAGAGAGAAAAGAGACTGAACAAAAATGAACAGAGTTGCAGGGACCTGTTGGACTACAACAGAAGATCTAATATTCATGTCATTGGAGTACTGGAAGGAAACGAGAAATAAGAGCTGAAAAAGTACTCAAGTAAATAAGGGCTGAAAACTTTCAAATTTGGCAAGAGGTATCAACCTACACACCCAAGAAGCTGATTTCACACTGAACAGAAAAGGCCCGGTGAAATCCATGCCAAGTTGCAATATAATTAAACTTCTTAAAACTAAAGACAAAAGAACAAAATCTTGAAAGTTGCCAGAAGAAAAAATGGAATTTTTATCTACAGACAAAAGAACAATTCGAAGGACAGCAGATTTCTCCTCAGAAACCATGGACACCAGAAAAAAATCACAAAATAGTTTTCTAGTCTTAAAAAGAAAAGATTTGTCAACCCAGAATCCCACAGCCAGTGAAAACATCCTTCAGGAACGAAGAGGAAATCAAAACATTCTCAGATGAAAAACTAAGAGAATTTGTCACCATCACACCTACCTTAAAAGAATGACTAAAAAATGTTCTCTAAGTAAAAATTTTTTTTTTAAAGGAAATTTGAAAAATAGAAAAGAAAGAAAAGCATGGTCAGGAAAAATACAAATGAATACATTAGATTTTTCTTCTTCTCTTTGAGTTTTCTAATGTATGTTTGAAGGCTGAAAGAAAAATTATGACACTGATGTGGCTCTAGATGGGTGTAGAGAAAATATCTAAGATAATTATATCATAAATGAGGGAGGGTAAATGCACACAATGGGAGCTAGAGGAGGTGGGCCTTGTATCAGGAAGGCAATACAAGCTTTTTACAAACACGCTGGAAGATTTCTCATTGTATCTCACTGGTAAGAACTCTACCACCATGGTCACCTAGAGGCAAGAGAGTAAATGCTTTTAGCCAGGCACACGGATTTTGTTAAAAATAAAAAAGAGGATAAATATTTGGTGGACAACAAGCAGTATCTGATACTAACTCTGAAAGCTGGTGAATGAGTTATATAAGATACTATTTTTAAAATGCTCAATGCAGAGCCTAGTCCATATTACTATTTATACTAAATAACTGTCTCTTTCCTTCTTTGATGGAAACATATAAGAGCACAATATCACATTTCAGAGATCCAGAATAGACCTAATTTTTCATTTTCGAGAATAATTTCAGATCTTTTTAAGAAGATATTAAGGGCTTTGATGTATTTTCTGTCTTATTGCCTTAATATATGCAGTAAAAGTTGACAGTTAAACAGTAAATAATGGGTAAGATAAAGGGTCATGCATTCAATAAGTTTAGAAATGTAAAGCAATATCCAATATATATATTGGAACCCCAGAAAGGGCAGTGGTGATGCAGTAAGAAATAAGCCTTGCTACGTCAATTAGAAGCAAAATATAGAGCTAGAGGCTTCCCCTCAACGGAGAAAAGTTTATCCACCCCAATTCCTCTCCCAGGTATACACTGTGGTTTCCTGTGTCCACACTCCTCTACCAAATGATTAACTAAATATTTTATTTCAGGGAATGAAGCAAAACCACAACTGTTCTAAGCCTAATGCTAAAGTACTGAGCCAGGGTGGATTTCTGTGTCTGTTCCCTGTTCTTTTCACAATACTTCCTGAACAAATTCCTTTTTATATAAACTGTTGCCAAGCCCACATACCAGGTGTGTTGAATTACCTTAAGAATACACCCCAAGACTGTGCTTGCGTTAAAAGATGCTGAAGAACGTTACGAGCTATATGCTCCCAGGGAATTCTATTTTGTTATTAGCTATATGTTCAGGGGATGCTGATTTTGAAGAAATAAAAGCAATAAACAGAAAACTCAATAATGACAACAATGTGAGCTGAAAACTAATGGATATTTAACTAACAAAAATCCTCCCAATCAATTAGAGTCTCTGCTCTTCATGGATATTGGTTTGGAATATGCAAAACATCATTTATTTGTATGTTTTTTTTTGTGAGGATATCAAAATAAAATTCAAAAAATCCTGTTGTATTTGATATGGTTGGATGTCCATCCAGTATTCCATCCCCAGTTGTTATTTTCTTGAGACACCCACAGTAATTGTGAGTTATCTGCCCTTCTCCCACACAGCCGCAAGCTCAGGTCTGAGGTAAGCTTGAGGTAATGCTGTGTTCCTCACCAGCTATTCATTCTGGAGTGAGCACATGACTCAACAGTGGACAGTGAGGCTTCAGGTTTCTGTGAAAACCAATTAGTGTTTTAAAAAGATAGCCTCTTCTTCTCTTCCTGACATTGCTTTTTAAACATGACATCCCTAGAACTGCTTTAACCATCATTCCCCCAGACAGGGGATCTAACCAACAAATCAGATTCATTTCTCCATCTTTTGAGAGATGGAAAAAATCCTAAGTTTTTGATGGCATTGTTGAGTCATTGGCTCCACCAGCCCTGAAGCCTACTTGTCCTAATCCTCAACTTCCAGTTACAGGAAATAATTTTTCTTATTTTTTATTTCTCTTTCAGTTGTCATTGGAATCACAAGAATCCTAACTGAAACATCTGGAAAAACCACAATAATAAAAAGTATTTCAGAAAAAAAATTTTAGTAACTGAAAATCAACTAGAAAACCAAAACAAACAACAACAACAACAAAGTGCTTTAATTTAAACCCCGGTTTAAAAAAAAAATTACTTCCCAATGGTATGAGCCTTCTTCTTATATTGGGAAGCCTAAAAAAGTAAATATGGTTTACTCTTTATTATATGTTTGCCTAGATCTTGCAGGACCTTAGAATATCTTTATAAATGTTGTCATAGACCATCTTAGTGACCCTTGAGCTATCAAGGACCAGGCATATAATGTGGCTCTACTGATAACTTGGGTGAACCTTGGAAGATCATTCTCATCATTTTATTTCCCCTGTTGACAGAAAAAAACATAAACCATATAGTAAAATATTTTTTAAAGGTTTATTCTGAACCAATATTGATAGATGCAGGAGGAAGATAAGAAGGAGGGACCCTGGGGAATCTCCTGCCATTCTGTGCACTGGGATAGCGGGGTGGAGCCAGGAGAAGTTCAGGCTGTTTGCAGCAAGGAGGAGACTGGCCTCTTCAGTTTCTGTGTATGTGGCCTGGAATCAATCTGTGAGATGGGGACCTGAAAGCAGGAACCCCTCTCGCTTGGCTGATAGATTTTTTATTATTCCATTCCCCTCACCTTTCAATATGTCTGCGTGCCTAACTTCTCCTGGTCATGTGACAAGAACCCAGTTTTGGCTGAATTCTATATGAGTGATCAATATGAGTGATCACAGCTCAGGGAAGATACAAAGCTGAGAAACCTTGACTATGTGACCTCAAGGTAGGTTCAGTTTGGTCTTATAAATTTAAGGGAGGCCAAGAGTTACAGGCGAAAACACAAATCAATACATGATGGCTACACTTTAGTTCGGCCTGAATAAGTGGGATACCTTAATGTGGGAGACTTATAAGTCATAGGTGGATTCAGAGATTGTTTAAATTGCAGTTGATTAAAGGAGCAAAACTTTGTCTAAAAACAGAAAGGACTGTTTAAGTGAAGGAAGTATAATAATCATAGAGCAAGCCACAATATACAAGATCAAGTGACCTGGTAAGCAAAATTGATGACCTGCAGGCATGACTGAACCCTTGTCTTGCACGGCTTTAGGTCCTATTTATCATTTGATATCTTATTGTCACAAAGAGTCTATTTTGTCAGTCTCATGATCTCTATTTTTATGTTAATACAGGTCAGTTGTTGTGTCTAAATCCCAAAACGGAGAAGGTATAATGAGGTGAGTCTGACTTCTTGTATCTTCATGGCCAGGGACTTCGTTTTTCAGTTTTCTCTGGGGTCTCCTCAGCCAAGAAGGGATCCGCTTAGTCAGCTGAGGGGCTTGGGATTTTATTTTTAGTTTACAACTCCTATCTCTTATTTTTATCATTATATTTCCTGTTTCTGAAAGCCTGAAATTCTAGGATCTTAGTTGCATGAGTGTTAACTGCATTCCAATTAATCCATACATTTTCGGTTGCAAAGGAGCACAGTACATGCTGAGTGCAAAAGCATGTGTATATTTTTTGTAAGGAAGCTATTGATTTAAGGAAGTCACATTTGTGTACCTTCAAATGGCCACACACTCAGAGAGAGAGGGCCGGGGGAGAGGTGTGGAGGGGAGGAAAACGTATTTAGTATATATATAATCTCCAGCAAAACAAAGAGAACAGTGAATTATTTAGCATGGCACCATCGGAAATTAAGGAGGCAAATTTGACTAGATATGAAGAAAATGCTTCCTGACGGTAAAAATAATTGGGATTGTAAAATCACATCCTAAGATAGACGGAAGGTGCTTTATCTTGCATCGTTTGTGAAGGTGGGAACATACAGAGGAAATATTCTAGGAAGTTCCCATTAGGGAATTAATTTTTCTCCTGACATATTGTTTTAATGTGGTCCAGTGATTCTGCTGTTTCTCTCTTTCTGAAATAAATGGGAAAAGACAGCCAAAGAAAAACATTCGTTGAAAATGTGAAGAAACAAGTGTGTGCTGTATAATTGTGGCAAATATGCCCAAATTTAAAAACTTGAAATCTTTACCAATAATCCAGAGAATGAGAAAATTCTAGAGGTTATGAGGAATCACAAATGTCATTCAGACCTTCATTAGAAGGTTAATAACTGTCTATTACCTTAGCACCTAATTTGTTTAGCCCCTTCTTGTGCCAGCCACAGTATATTCTTTGATGAAATCACAGTCCTTACTGTAAAACAGGCTTTACTATCTTATTCCAAAGAGGAGGAAATGGACTCAGAGAGTGGAAATATCAGCTGATATCACACAGCTGGTGAGTGTATGAGTCATAACATTAATCCAGATATTGGCGTGGAAACGCAAATGCTTTCTTCCCACCATACCACATTTCTCAGGAGACAAAGATCGTAATGTCCAGAGGTGAGGTGTCTGTGCCCGAGCCTTAAAGCTGGTTAATGCCGGGGTGTCAGAGGTGTTCGAACCAGAGTGACTCCATCTTGAATAGGGCTGGGTAAAATGAGGCTGAGACCAACTGGGCTGCATTCCTAGGAGGTTAGGCATTCTTAGTGACAGAATGAGATAGGCTGTCGGCACAAGATATAGATCATAACGACCTTGCAGATAAAATAGTAAAGGTTTCAGTGAAGAATCCCAGCCAAAACTCACCAAAACCAAGATGGCAATGAGAGTGACCTCTGGTCATTCTCACTCCTCATTATACACTAATTGTAATGCATTATCATGCTAAGAGACACTTCCACCAGCACCATGACAGTTATAGATGCCATGGCAATGTAAGGAAGTTATCTTATATGGTCTAAAAGGGAGAGAAACCCTCAGTTCTGGGAATTGCCCACCCCTTTCCCTGAAGACTCATGAATAATCCATCCCTTGTTTAGCAAATAATCAACAAGTAACTAAGTATCGGCAGCTGAGCAGCCCATGCTGCTGCTCTGCCCTATGGAGTAGTCATTCTTTCATTCTTTTACTTTCTTAAAAACTTGCTTTCACATTACTTATGGTCTTGCCCTGAATTCTTTCTTGTGCAAGATCCAAGAACATCCTCTTGGGGTCTGGATCAGGACCTCTTTACCATAACAAGGGCAGGCACTATCCTCAGATGTATGCGCTCCTCCTTAGTCCACTGCTTTTTATATGCACATTATATAAATGCACCACTTCAGTTAATAATCAGGTTCTAACATCAGGGTAATTAGGGGTAGGGCCACGTTGCACCTGCTTATCTGGTTGGTGGCAATTAAACTTTTTTTTAATGTGCCTCCCCCAATATTACCTTTTCTACATGTTGTGTTGTTCCCCTTTCCACTAATATATATTTATCATGATTAAATCCTTAAAAATATAAAACCTGCCAGGTACAGTATCATGTGCCTGTAATCCTAGCACTTTGGGAGGCTGAGGCAGGAGGATTCCCTGAGTCCTGGAGTTGGAGACCAGCCTGGGCAACATAGCAAAACCCCATCTCAAAAAACAAACAAACAAAATATGTAAAACCTTAACAATTGTTGGAATGGTTTCACCCTTCCTGGCTACTCATTTGCAGAAAGATCATATGTGACTTCTTCTCAGATACAGCTTGATCTATTCACTCTACATTTTAATTTCCTTAATCTGGCTTCTTGCATTTCCCCTCCCCACCCCCATTCCCCATTCCCCATTCCCCATTCTCCATACCTGGCCATCTCACACTCTCTTTCCTACCTTCAAGTTCCTTGTTTTTCACTGACTTGCATGCACTGTACTTTCTCCTATGTTAAGTATTCCTACTTCTGCCCAAGTCTTTGTTGCCAAATTCTTTTTTATGTCAAAACTAGTCTGACTTCTTTGAGAAACCAGAATTCCTTCCAGTGATCAATAAAAAGTTAGACCTTATGCTAGCTTGGTGGGGCAGCTAGCACTATTCTCACAAATGTGAAAAAGACACTGGTAACTTCCGAGTTTAAACAACCTGATTGACAACTTTGACTCACAGTCAAAAGCCAGGGGACCTAGGACAGGCACCGAGCAGAGCATTTAAGAACAATAAGAATTCAAGAGGAATGACACTCACAATATCTAGTCAAAATGAAAGGACCTCTTCCTTGAGTTCCTTCTTTTCCAACTTTTGCTCCTTCCCTTCCCTTTAAAGACCACATTCAATGATAGGATTGTCTCTTTGAATTGCAAATGAAACCCTGGCTCTCTACAAGTTCGCTCTTGGCAGGCCTTGCAAAAGGACGTTTAAAAGCTGGATTCAAAGTGGCAGAGGGTTTCAAATTCTGGAAACATCACAAAATGATTCCTTATTGGTGACAACTGGTAAAACCTCTGGCTGAGGAAGCCAGATCAGCTTCCTCCAGATGGTCCAGTGGAAAATGCCCTCTGAGCTTTCCCATTTAAAATGAAAATGGCACATATTGACAAATGTGGTTAATATAGTTGTTCTGTGACACTGTAATATTCTCTCAGTTTTAATTGGCACCCAACTTGAGGCTCTCAGAATGAAAACAATGGGGAGGGGGAACTGGAGGGAAACTTTGAGAAAATATGCAAGCTTTGAAATCACAACAGCCCTTCACCACATTTCCATCTACAAGTAATAATACAGATTACCCCTGGGGCTAAGTGGTAACACTTCAGGATGAAGAAACACACACACACGCGCGCGCACACACACACACACACACACAGAGAGAGAGAGAGAGAGAGAGAGAGAGAGAGAGAAATACATAGCAAAGCTCAACCAATACGCAGTGAAAGAAATACTACACTGAAGGCTGTCTTCTAAAATGGTTGTTTTGAGGAGGAATGTTCTTCTCTGTCCTGAACTGGAATTCACTGCACAAAAACAATGCTCTCTTCAAAGATTCTGGCACATGTACAGATAGCAGGAGGCATCCAGAAATCCTTGATAAACAGACATGAACTTTTGCACAGTGACTGGAAGCAAAGTGATCTGCAACATGAATGAAATTTTTTGACCTTAACACAGAAAATCTTCCTTGCCTGATAGTAAACTCCTGAAACCAGAGTTCATTACAGACTCTGTGGTCTGATTTTAATGAGGTAGACCATGTATGGTGGTTTGACAATGGCCAATGTTCAATATTGATTTTTGTCCTTTGTAAGTTACTATTGAAAGTAATGGCAGAAACCACAATTACTTTTGTACCAACCTAATAATAACGGATGAGACAAATCAAAACCAATGTCACTTGGCAAACTGCAGAAAGTAATACTTTGGAAAAGACAAGCTGAATCTATTTTTTCTTTTTTTTTGAAAAAAGAAAATGAGTGTCCTATGGTAAACAAAAAAACATATGAGCTTTATTCAAGAAAAAACAGGGCTGCAGTGTAAAAGGCAATTCTCTTGATATAGTCACCTGAATCATTAATGTGGAAGATGTGTGTGTTTTTCAAAGCCACGTTTCTAATGGAATTTAATATTGATGATGCATCCAGAACTGTGGTGTTTTTCTCAAGCAGGAACATTGTAAGGGGCCTAGTTGAAATTCAGTGGCAGGTGGGTAATCTAATAGTAGTCTGTACATATAAATCACCTCAGTACACTGAAGATTGCTGTGATCATCCTGACTTCAGTTCTGTTGAAGTCCTTTCTCTATATTCTTCCTCTATCAAGGTGAAGGCTGATTTACTAGGTGTTCTGGCCATTTGCAAGATGGTGTGGTTTAGGTTTAATGTAAGGAGAAAGCTAACATTTCACAAATATTAAAAGACTCCTGATATTTCTTATTTTATTCAGGTTTAAGCAAGGCTGAGTTAGAGTTTTTGGTTTGTTTGCTTTCATGTTGATTGCTTTGTTTACAGAATTTCTGCGGAAATCTGGCCAACTAATACTTTTTCATTTATTAAAAAAATATTGAATACAGAAAAAATATACCAGGCACACGGCATAGTGGAGACTAATGCTATAATGAAGAACAGGACAGCTATAGTCCCTGCTTTCATGGAGCTTACATTATAGAGCAGAGACCAAAATAAAAACAAAAAAGAAGAAAAATATTCATGAATAAGTAAGTTAATAAATTCAGACTATAATCATTGCTAGACAGTGACTGAACAATAAGGGACTATGTTACAGAACAGGGAAGGGGAGGGCTGCTTTTTATGCTGTGGGCAGGGGAGAGCTTTGAGAAGGTGATATTTTCATTACTACCAAAGAAAGAATAAAAAGGCAATCATGCAAAGAGATGTGAGAGAAAGACAGGTCAGACAGAGCAAAGAGATGTGAAAAAGCCCTGAGACAAGAAAGGAGTTGGCATAATAAAAGACAAAAGAAAGACCACTGTAGCTAGAGCGTGGTGAGTCAGAGAAAGGCAGCTTCAGAGGAGGTTAGAGATGAAAGTGGGGACCAGGCAATTCCTGGCATTGTAAGCTGTGCCTCAGTGGGAAGGGTGCCTCCATGACTGTCAACCTTGGGTTTCAAAATGATAGATGGAGGGTCCCAGTGAGTCAACAGGGCCCCTTGATGGGAGTAAACAGGTGAGTGACACTCAGAAGGCTAGGTATTAGTAAAGGTATTGGTATCTGGTAAAGGAATTGGCATCCAGTCGCATATATTAGAGGCAGTACTGAGAGGCTTTGGTGACTTGAATTTTAATGGTCTTTTTATGATACCTGTTCCTTTATAAAAGCAAAAGTTCAAGACATAAAATCGTAGAATTTTCAGCTTGAGAGTGACACAGAGATCATATTGCAGGAGAAAAATTGAGGCCCAGTAAAGTTGAATGACGTTAAGAGACAAGACTGAAAACTGAATCTACCATACCCCTTTCCACATCAATGAAATGTTTTAAGCATGTGGCCAAGTAGTGTGGCTAAAGTGGAATGGATAGAGGTGAAAAAAGAGAAGTGGATGTGGAAGGAGTAGGGGTTTAAGGTACCAGAGGAATCATTAGTGTAAATTTGATGGACATATTTTCATGTAGCTTTATTTATGAGAGGTTAGGAAACAACCTAAATTTCTATCAATAAAAGATATTATAATTGAAGAAAGTTGGTAAAGTCTTATGATAGCTAGCCTATTATGTATCCATTCAATGTAATATTTATAAAGAGATTGTGTTGACGTTTGAAAGTACTTGTGATAAAAATGGAGGGAGCAAGTTATAAAAGTATATACCCAGGAAATGAACTCTGAAATCTGTGATCCATACAATGAAACAAAGACTAGACATACGTTTGTAAAATATAGTATTTTAACATTAAATCTACCCATTTTGCTACTCAATTATTATGTGCCAGATTTTGTGCTAAGCTACATATTATCTCATTTATCCCCATGAAAACATTAAGAAGGGATTATGATTGCATGCATTGAGTGAAGTGAGACTTAAGACTTAATTAAGTCACTTGCAATCACAAAGCTAGTCAGTGGCTGCATCAGGTGATAAATCATAGACTACTATCATTTAAATCATATTTTTTTGTTTCTGCATTTTCTAATTCTGCACTGTGGAAATGTACTGCATTATACTTTAAAAAAAAATAAGTCAGATGTCAACTAAAGAGATTATTCCAGCTTGTGCTTTATTTGGTGATCCGATTTTTTTCCTCCCCAGTCAGTGGTTCTAGAATATGTCTTCATAGCTGGCTTTCTAGTCAGTTTTCAATTCGTTAAGTGTTCATTTAGTACTTACTATGTTTAAAGTTTTATTGATTCTATATCCCCTCAGACCCACTCAGTGTGAGCCACAGAAAGCACCAGTTCCCAGCTCATTGCAATGATCTTTGTACAAGGAAAATGGCTTCCTGTGCTTTTATTTGTCCTTATTAGTTGAAGCCAGTGACCAGAGGATTTGCCAATTGGAATTGGCCTTCTCCTTACTTGTCCTCAGCAAATTCCTCATAATTGCATGAAAAACTCTTATTTCATAATTTCAATACACTCTTGCTTCACAATATTACCATCTCTGCCAAGGAAACAAGAAGCATTTTGAGCTCCTAAAGCTGCCAATATGATTCATGTCAACAACATTATATGCCTCTATATTCTGCTCTTAGTAACCTTATCTTTTCTCTTCTACAAACTGGGGGATCGGGAGTTTGCAAAGTATTCAAACTCCTTTTTATCTGCCTCGTGGCTTCACCAGTGTCTTTATAATAATTTTCTGTAATTATTTTACTTCAATAAAACATTTGAAAGAATGTTACAATTTTTTTTTTTTTAATGAATCTATGGTACCGTTTCTGTTGTTTTTGAAGTGTTCTAAGCTAAAAAAAAAAAAAGAAACTAATAACTGTTTTTATTTTATTTACCTTAAAAAATCCTCATATATAAAATTTTATTAACTAGAAAATAAAAATACTTTCCTGGAAGGCTTTTATTTTCAGAAATTTTCTAAAGACATTTGGTAAGTATTCCAAACTCATGAAACAATACAAATAACAATAACCATAATGAAAGTAGCAATTATTGAGGCTTTACTACATGCTAGATACTATGAATTTTTTAAAAAATAAAATGTTAGTTTGGTCGAGTACAGTGGCTCATGCTTATAACCCCAGCATTCTGGGAGGCCTAGGTGGGCGGATTTCATGAGCCCAGAAGTTCGAGACCAGCCTGGCCAACATGGCAAAACCCCATCTCTACAAAAGAAAACACAAAAAAATTAGTTGGGCATGGTGGCACACACCTCTAGTCCCAGCTACTCAGGAGGCTGAGGTGGGAGAGTCACTTGAGCCTGGGGAGGTGGAGGCTGCAGTGAGCTATGATTGTACCACTGCACTCTGCAGGTGACAGAGTGAGACCCTGTCTCAAATACACACACACACACACACACACACACGCACACACACACACATATACATATAAAACTTTAATTATTCGGACAAAGTTCTTAGTTAAGTATTATTATGCCCGTTATCCCAATGAGCAGACAGAAGCTTGGAGAAGCTGAGAAACTTGTGTTAGGACACACACCAGTAAATAGCAAGGCTAGGATTCACACCCAGATCATCCCCACTCTTACATATAACTTTCAATAACCATAACATAATTCATGATTAAATTATATTTGACAAATGAGAGGGGATTTATGTCCATTCTGTTTTAAATAAAATCACAGCTTGGAAAGCCAGAAAAGTTTTATTAACGTCCGTGTCGTTCAGTTAAGCTTATGTTGAGTGTATGTCTTTTAAAAGAAAACTGTTTCTAAATTATTGATCAAAGCCTGTAAAACTCAGGAAAGGAAGAAATCACAGATCTAATTTATCGACCACAGATCCCTAAACACAAATTGATATAATCAAGTCAACCAGCCAATTTCAATAAACCTTGTCTCCATATACATAATCAATAGTATGAATTTAAATTAGCTGTCTCATATTTGTACAAGAATAATCTGCAACATATAACAAGTAGGGAGGAATATATGTGGTCATATGGAAAACATGTCTCTGTTGCAATAACATCAAACTGAAAAGTTTTCAATTAAACATCACTTGCAATATAATAGATGAATACACAGTTTAAAAATGTCCTGTAAAACTTTTAGTATTAATGAATATGACTACTCTCAATTCAGATACCACCATTTGCCATGCTCTATCAG
This sequence comes from Mandrillus leucophaeus, assembly GCF_000951045.1. NCBI lineage: Eukaryota > Metazoa > Chordata > Mammalia > Primates > Cercopithecidae > Mandrillus > Mandrillus leucophaeus. Next base: position 310,102 of record NW_012105198.1, read on the forward strand.
GTACTTCCCATACTTATTGCACTAAACTGTCACACAATTTAGTGAAGTAAGTATTACCTCCAATTCATGTGTGAGGAAATGGAGCCACATAGAGGGTAAATCACTTGTTCCAAAACCCACAGATGTTAAAGGACCTGGCAGCAATTCATAACAAGGTATGGCGGTGCTAAGCACTGCTGCTTTTTCAACTAAGTAAGATTGCTTACCTCTGTAAGTGCTAGGCCTCCATTTCACATGGCTTGAATGTTATCCTATTTTACCAATACTTATTTATTTATTTTTCACAGAAGGTATCACTCT
>NW_012105198.1:311256-336585 GCF_000951045.1 Mandrillus leucophaeus
TAACAACATGTCATCATACATTTTATTATATTAAATGTAATTGTAATTGTGAAGAGAAGTTTGTAAACACAGCACAAATGTGAATTTGTGTTCCTAGTGCTCTTAATACAATTCACCCAGTCAGGTCTTGCAATTTTATATATATTGAGGCCCAGGTAATAAAGTGAAGTATGCAAGGACACACAGTAACATTTCTAAAGACCAAGACTATGCTTTTCCTATTCTTTCATGTTGATTTTTATGACACATTACTCCCTCTCACAGCATAGTTGCACGGATGCTCATTGCACAGCTCTAGAGGGCACCATTCACTTTGTGATCTATGAATAACACATGCCTTGAAACACAGCTCAAACTGAATGGCGCCCCCTGAAGTTGTGTGCCAGGTGGCATTATTCAATATCGCCATTTCAACTAACTTTTTCTTTCCTCCATTAGATACCTATCAACAAACCTCATTGTTTTAATATTGAAAAATGCCTGTCCATTTTAGTGATTCTCTTTGCAATAACTTTTTTAAACTGAATAAAAGGTCTGCCTCACATTTAAGTTTTTCTGAGAACATAACATCTTTTTAGAGCCCTGCAGTTTTGATGGCCATCGGAGACTTCGACACCCACCTGAAATCTATGCTTTCAATATTAGCATTGCCAAAAATAAAGGATTATTGACTAAATCCTGAGGTTTTCCCTATTATTTGATAATGTCAATTCTTCAACTTTCAGAAATATTATACCACCTTGTATTACTTTTCCCACATCTTTCTGATATCCTGAGCACCTTATTTAGCCCCTGACCAGCATTTCCTCTCCAAACCCAGGACTGTTAGCATCTCCGAAGCGTTAGTTCTAAGCTCTCCATTGTTTCTTGTCTCTTAGCCATTGACTATGTTCCACTGCCAAGATGAAGGCTTTTGGACTCAGTCAGATCCATGTTTTGAATCCCAGCTCTGCTATTCATTATATGTATCTCCGCTGAACAGAATCTGGACTCTCTGAGTTGAGTTCTTTCACTATCAGACAGAATTGATAACACAAATCTCACAAGATTAGTCTGAGGAATAAACGGTGCCATATTTAGAAAGCACCATACATCCTCACAAATTACAGTCCTACTATGGTGATAATTTCTGTCATCGACTTTTCACTGGAATTTGAATTCTTTGGGAGCTGGAGACTATGCCAGCTGTGTTAGTCTATTTTTATATTGCTATGACGAAATACCCAAGACTGGATAATTTATAAAGAAAAGAGGTTTAATGGACTCACAGTTTCACATGGCTGGAGAGGCATCACTATCATGGTGGAAGGTAAAGGAGGAGCAAAGGCACATCTTACATGGTGGCAGGCAAGATAGTGTGTGCAGGGGAACTGCCCTTTTATAAAACCATCAGATCTCATAAGACTTATTCAGTATCACAAGAACAGCATGGGAAAAACCCGCCCCATGATTCAATTACTACCACCAGGTCTCTCTCATGACATGCGGGGATTATGGCAGCCACAATTCATTATGAGATTTTGGTGGGGAAGCAGCCAAACCATATCACCAACCTTGATCACTATTGTATACTTAGTGCCTAGAATGGTGCTTCCACATAGACAATGCTACATACATGTAACCTGAATGTAAGTTGGCACCCATGTAGTAGAGTTTCTGAGAATCCTAGTGACATTCACTCAGTCCAGGAGCCAGAAGAAGTGCAAACTACAGCATATCCATTAACTTGCATTTCTCAGAAAAGGAAAACTGTTCATTCAAAATTTAAATTAACGCTTTGTAAAATCTTCTTTTCCCTTTTCTTCTAACCTATCATCGTCTAATAGCTCTCTTTTCTTTCTCAATTCCTCACCCTAAACTCTGCAAACCTGTTATTTCTCTTCATTCCCTATATCCAGCAAGTTCTGCACTAGTTCATTTTGAAATACATGTTTTCAATGCACCTTAATTATAAATAATTGACTCATGTTATTCCCTCATATTGTAAAGGATTCTGCAAAAGTCCTACTGCCTGACAGAGAGAGGTTACTACTAGAGCAGATAAAGTGGAAACCGGTGTAAACCCAAGGGGACCATTAGAGTATAAGAAACAGTTCATGTTTGGTTTCCAGATGGGGCAAATGAACATGTTCAAAGCAATAGAATGTGGAATAATAATGAGAGAAAGCTCTGACCTAAACTGACTTTTGTGTTGCACTTCCTAATAATTTTGTGAAGTTCTACTCTTTCCCTGTTCCTCATAAGTTCCTGAGAGCAGGGACTTTAGTAATTCATTTATTCCTTTTGTAACAGCATCCCAGCAAAGAGCTAAGCACGCTGCAGATTCCCACAAGTTGAAAAGGCACCTTTAATACATCTGATTTGACTTTCTTTAGGCCTGTAGAGACAAGGAGAAACAATCCTCCTCAAGAAGTTGAAGGGGGTAACTAGGGATACTAGGTACTGAGAGAATCTCTTTTAAAACATTGAATAAAATCTCCCTTAGTTCAAGTGCTTTATTATTTCACTCCACATACATTTGAACAGAGTGCTGGTAACAAGTCTCATTTGCCTACTGATGATATTACAAAGAAAATGTTAATTGTTGGTGAAGAGTAGTTTGGAGTGTTTGACTAAAGAGTAGCATGATCTAATAGAAAGATGTAGACCTGAATTCTTATCTTTGCTCCAGCAATTATGAACTGTATGATTTGAAACAAGTCCTTTAATCTTTCTGTCTTAATTTCTATCTTTATCTGACTTCATCGTGCAGGGATGTTAGAGACAAACAAAATATTTAATGTAATACCTAGCATAGAATATTTCCTAAAAATTTGGTAGTGTGGCCTTCATAATGCGACAGTATTTTCTGGAAACCCAAAATACAATCTCAAAAAAGAGAGATACTGAGGTTTTACCAAGGTTTTTGGAAGCTAACAACCCAAAAATATCTTAAAAAGAGAGATACTGAGGTTTTACTGAGGTTTTATGAGTAAAATTTTCTTTACACTGCCATTTAACCTCTTTTTTGAAAATACATTCTCTATGCATTGACTATTGCCGTTGCATTTTGTCTACACCTTGCCAGTTTTACCACTCACATCCTTCTGATTTACGCTGATGCTTCTCAAGTCTTGACTTAGTCACCTTTTGAATGCAATGTTTAGGTTATCTAATTGGGCTTCATAAACCAACTCCTCCTGGATTTCAGTTATTTTCTCTGCTTGGCTTTGAGTTTCCTATTTAGGTTTGTTCAGGATCTTGGCATAGGTCCAGATGAAGGCAACGTGCCAGGGGTGGGGCATCCCTAGACACAATGTTTTACCTGGTATGGGAGAAGTCTCTGTGCCCCTGGTTATCTTGCAAAACCTCATTTGCTTCTGGCTGAGAACAGATTGCTCTCGCCCTCGCCTTCATTTCATAACTGTGAGAACAAAGAAGTCTGCTCCTGTGAGAGATAAAGTATTCAGCAGTGTTTGAGATGATTAGAAACAAGAAAAAGATTTCTTACAGGTTTTGACGGGGCTTTCTCCTCTGCGCTAGTGGAAGACAGAGCTTTAGTCAACATTCTGCTACTAGCCAAGAGGTTTACCGCAATTCTGATCCAAGCCTAACCCAGCAAAACAAAGAATTTCCTCATGCCATGAATAATCTGTGTTCTGCAGGCTGGGTGACCTCCTTCCCCGAAATGAAGTGCATAAGTGACTTTCGATCTAACAAGTTTATAGAATGACTTCAGGGAAATCTCATGTTTAATTTGTGTATTGACCATGTAAATATGTGGCTTTGAATGTGATTATTTGCTGCTGATGAACCATCAATCAAGTTGCATTTTAAACTTGTTTTTGAAGCAGTGTTTACTTGAAATGAGTGTTTAGAAGAGAGGAAGAGGGGGACATTTTAGAAACATTCTTTGAGGCTGTTTTAGAGATGTCCATGACAGCTATTTGCACATTTTGGGACTTTTATTCAAGTCAAAAAGTATTTACTGAGCACACACAGTATCCTCAGAAATGAATTATAAATCAGGATGTAACATTATCAGTAAGGTTTTATGCTTACTCTGGGCTAATACCTATTCTACTTTCTGGGGATTACCAAGAGCTAAGAGAGTTTTATTTGTTCTCTAGGTTGCTGTAACAAGTTACTACAAACCTGGAGGTGTAAAACAACAGAAATGTATTTTCTCATAAGTATGAAGGCCAGAAGTCCAAACTCAAAGTGTTGGCAAAGTCATGCTTCCTCCAAAGGCTGTAAGGGAGAATCTGCTGCATGCCTATCTTTTAACTTCTGGTAAGTGCCATCAACCCGCAGCATTCCTTGGCTTATAGTTGCATCATTCTGATCTTTGCTGCTCTCTTCATTTTGCCTTCTCTGTGTATGTCCTCCCTTTTGTTTCTATCTCTGACTCCCTCTTCCTTTCCCTTTGAAGGATGCATGTGTGATTGTTAGTTTTACGTATTAACTTGGCTGGGCCAATAGATAGGATACCAAAATCCCTCTCCATCTGTGGACATGAGAACCTCGGGGAAAAAAAAAAAAGTCATCTGCCTCCAAAATACAATGATGGGACAGATATAGTTAATAGTTATAGACATTGCCATTTTAAGGGAGAAAATGGAAGAAAGAAAGTGGTCACTGATGCCAAGCAAGTTCAAAATCCAGCAAGGAAAATTTCATTAGGTTTCAAGACCTGACAATTATTTTCTGCTGCTTGAAGCTATGATCTCTGGGTCTTGAGCTTTACCTTCTGTACTCAAGGATCTGCCCTAAGAGTCATTCTTCCCTTTTTTTGAAGGATAATACATGTTTGTAGCCAACTAGTTCTATCAGCCCATTTTCTGCCTATAAAATCCCAGAAGTCTGACAGTCTGCCTTCATTATGTCCCATATAGATCCCTTTTGGGCCAATCTGGCAGTGTTTCTGCTGATATAATATTCCCAAAAACCTTGTGGGTCTCACATGTTTGTCACAGGGGCTCATATAATTAGACAACAGCATACTCCATAGGCCTTTCCTGAATAACCCCAACTCTTCTTAGCTTCTGTTGAGATGGTTGAGTGAGTTCAGAAATCACACATCTGCAATTATTAAATTGCTGTCCAGAGCATTTTTTTTTTTTTCTAACGGTGAGGCTTAGTCTCAATATTAGTTAGGTTTCTTTTTAATCCTGATAGGTTGTAAATTTCCAAAATTATTAAATCCTAATTTCTTTCTGCTTAACAGTTCCTTTCTCAATCCATTTATTCCCTCTTGCATTCTACAATAAGCATCAAGAAGAAACCAGTTTGCATGTTTTGACAGCAGACCTGGTCATCTCCCTAGCTAAATATCCACGTTCATTGCTTATAAATCCTGCTTTTGACACAAAAATGGTAGGACACAATTAAGCCAACTTTTCTGCCAGCATATAATAAGGATCTCTTTTCCTCTAGTTTCCAATAACATGCTTCTTATTCCTGGTGCTGAACCCTTTCCTGCCATGCTTCTAACGTTGGTATTTCTACCAATATTCTTTTTATGACAACACATATATTCTCGAAAACTGTAGAATACTTCCCTACCTTGTTCCTCACTTTGTTCTGAGCCCTCACCAGAATTTCCTTCAATGTCCATATTTCTACAAATAGTCTGTTCAGAGAAGTGGAGGCCTTTGTTATTATGCTTCCTCAAGTTCTTCCAATTTCTATCACTATGCAATTGCAAAGCCACCTCTAGATTTTTAGAAATTTATTACAGCAAATATAAAAAATCTGAGCCTGGTGTGGTGACTCGTGCCCATAATCTCAGCACTTTGGGAGGCTGAGGTGGGAGGATCACTTGAGTCCAGGAGTTCGAGACCAGCCTGGCTAACATGGCAAAACACTGTCTCTACAAAAAAATAAAAAATTAGCCAGACCTGGTGGCTACTGTCAGGTACTATCCCAGCTACTTGAGAAGCTGAGGTAGGAGGATTCCTTGAGCCCAGGAGGTCGAGGCTGCAGTGAGACATGATCATGCCACTGTACTCCAGTCTGGGTGGCAGAGTGAGACCCTGTCTCAAAAGAAAGCAAAACAAAATAAAATCTGTATCAGTTTTCTATTACCACCATAACAAAGTACTATGTCTGGTGGCTTAAAAGAACATAAATATATATCCTCCTAATTCTAGAGACCAGAAATCTGAAATCAGTTTCACTGAGTTGAAATCACAGTATCAGCAGGACTGTGCTCCCTCTGAAGCCTCATGGAGATAATTTGTTCTTTGCCTCTTTCAGCTTCTGGGGGCTGCAAGAATTCCTTAGCTTGTGGGCCCATCACTTCAATCTCTCTCTATGTCTTCACATCACCCACTCTTCTTCTATCTGTCTGTCTTCTTCTTTGTGTGTCTGTGTCCAAATTTCTTCCTCCTCTCTCTGATAAGGATGGATGTGATCACATTTACCTCGCACTAGGATAATTCAGGATAGCTCCTCTTCTCAGTGTCCTTAGATTGATAGCATCTTTTGCCCTATAAGACACATAGTCATTCTTTTGCCATGTAAGGTAATGGTTACAAATCCTGGGGATTAGAATATGGACATATCTTTTTGTGGGGGCCACCTCACTGCCTACTATAACAAGTAACAATCAATAATATCCTGTTTTATGTCAGCCATTCTGCTAAGTATTTTAACTTATTTCATTTAGGCTTTAAAAAGATACCTTAAAGAATGTGTTATTATCTCCATTTTATAGATGAAGAAGTTAAAAATCAGAGAGGAACTGTCTAAATTTATTTTGTGTTGCTATAAAGGAACACCTGAGACTGAATGATTTATAAAGAAAAAATTATTTGGTTGACAGTTCTGCTGACTAGAAGATTGGGCATCTCGTGAAAGGCTCAGGATGCTTCCACTCAGAGTGGAAGGTGAAAGGAAGCTGGCAGGTGCAGAGATCACACGCTGAGAGAGGAAGCAAGAGAGATCATGGAGAGGTGACAGGATCTTTTAAACAACAGGCTCTTATGGTAACTAAGAGTGAGAACTCACTCATCACACCTCCAGGGAGGGCATTCATCTATTCATAAGGGATCCACACCCATGACCCAAACACTTCCCATTAAGCCCCACGTACAACACTGGGGATCAAATTTCAATATAAGATTTGGAGAAAACAAATATTCATACTACAGCAGGAACTAATACCCTAAAAGTCTCACAGCCAGTTTGCCTGACTTCATATGCAGAGATCTCAGCTAGACTACTCTGCCACTTCCACTGGCTATTGTGCTTCAGGAGTTGGCATTCTTATTTAAAAGGAAGAAAAAAAAAAGTACATTCTCAAAACAGTTACAGATTCCATCATAATCCATGCCTGGCACATGTTACTGTGTGTCCAATATGTTTAAAACATAACCGGTAAAGAGAATGACCCAACTGCAAGTAGATATATTGTGGAGGTAGCATTGATTTTTGGATTACAAATGTTCATTAATTCTTATTCTCTGCCCCAGGTGAAAGATTCATTTTTGTGTGACGGCAGCATTAAATTCAAGCAATAAGGGGGAGACTGTGCAACTTAAAGCTCCACTTTCCTTCATGTTTCTGATCCTATGGAAGATTTAGAGCAAGGAACCTAGACCGATCATGAAATGAAGCTGGCCAATCCTGAGTGTTCATGAAGCAACAGCTTGGTATCAAGTTTTCTGTGAGTCACCTTTGAGTAAGACAAATGAGAGGAGATGGAGTTCTTTCCTGCAAGAGAAAGCTAATAATCGTTTAAATGCACATGATAGAAAAATTAAACACTGGTGATGGAAAGAACAGATTGGAAAGTAAAAGGTCAAGTATCAGCAATGGCCTGAGACGGAAGAAGCTTTGGAAAATTGGCATAGACACAGTCTTCAGTAGAAGCATGTGGCTAAGCAGAGAGAAAAGGAGAAGCAGATGGAGGTGATGGATGATAGGCTATGTGTTTCTGTGTGGGTTTGTCTGATTGGAGCAGAACTGAAGGACTGGATTGAAAAGGGAGGTAATTAGGTATTTTTTTTTTTCTCCAAACCACTGAGTTTTTGTTTTACTTGATAAAATAACACCTATTAATTATCATTATTATTAGTAGTAGTATTTCAAACATAAACTATGTTAATGTAACACACAAATCACACAAGCACATAAGTAAACATAGAAAATAAAGACTGCTGGTAATAGCAACTTGCAGAAATACCCACTGTTAACATTTCATTCTGAATGTTTCTTATTGCATATATTCATCTATGTCTATTTGTACACATTTCTTCTACTTTGGAATTATGATTCACAGCCTACCCTGTAGCCTGCTTTCTCTTCTTTAATTAAAAATCTGCTGTAAAGATTTTTCAGATTACATATTCCTCCTAAATAATTTTAATAGTTGTATAACTTTTTGTTATACAGGTATATTAACACCCATTTAAATAATTTTTTATTTTTCAGTATTTGTTTCCTATTTTACCCTCTTATAATATTAATCTGATCAACAAATTTACAACCATGTATTATGTGCATGTAAACTGGATTATCATTTTAAGTGTGAGACGAGAAATTCCCAGCAGTTATTCAATACTAATGTTCCTTTCTCTCTTGTCCCCATAAGTATTACACACACACACAGACACACACACACGCATGTATGTATACATATACACACAAGCATATAAAATAACACTACAAAACAAGTAGCAATATGCCAGCAAGGCTGAAGAGGTAACTGAAATACATAGATGGCAAATCCAAGATTCAAATTCAATTCTCTCTAATAACAAATTCTAAATTATCTCCTGTATGACACTACTGCTAATAGTAATAATAACTCGCCTTAGTTGAGCACTAACTGTGTACTAGGCAAGGTAATAAATATTTTATGTAAACTGTCTCATATAACCCTTACAACATCTGTATAAGATTATAGGGGCAAAAAGGGGGTGATCCCTTTTCTCCCCATAAAGGGTCATGGCCAAAACTCCTATAACAAAAGAGAGTTCGATAAGAGACAAGCATGACAAATTTATTATGTGCCTAGGAGTCATCCAAACAATGTTAAGAACTCAAAAAGGGCCAGATGATTGATGCTTAAATATCCTCTTCATTGGAGAGAGGAAAGTGAATGAATAGACCCAAGGACAAGATAATGATTTATAAAAGATTATCTCTGGATGCTAAATGAGACCAAAGAACAAACAATAGCTTGTGGACAAGTTAGAGAAGGGTGTGGGGCAGAACTGCATTGTGAACAAAGGTTGCCTTATTATACAAGTACAGTTCTCTGAGTAATTTCTCACAACTGCCCTTGGAAGAATAGAAGAAAAGTCTGTCTGCATGTGGTAACAATTTCCAGTCTCTCCTCTTCTCCAGTGTTAATCCTTCCTGGTTATTTAATAAGATTCCTAAGAAGAGGGTTTTAAGATAATTTCCTTTAATTTACAAGAAGTTTTCTCAGCCAAATAGGGAAATTTCCAAGAAAGCCCCTTTTGGGAAATAAAGAGGATCAGAGAAACAGGAAGGCAGAGGAAGGTCAGAGGGAGACCTTAAAGGTGCTTCTATACTTTGGCATGCCAGAGCAACATATTTTGAGGTATTGGTTTTTGAGCCCCAACAAGGTAAACAATTATTATTATACCATTTTAGAGTTGAAGAAAAAGGAGCAAAAAATTTTTAATAATTTCTGCAAGGTCACACTGCTAGTTACTGTATTTGTCAAGAAGTCTCAATGTGTAGACATGCATTACAAGATGACTTTATATTTGGATATACTACATGGGTTTGAGATAGGATTTTTTTTGGTACCTATAATAGTCCTACTGGCAAACGTTACAATGGTAGCAGTAGAGTATCTTGGTTAATAGTACAGACTCTAGAGACAGACTGCTCAAATTCAAATTTCAGCTCTGGCACACCTAGCTGTGTGACCTTAGTCAAGTTAATTAATACCTCTGTGCTTAAGTTTTCTCATCTCTAAAATTGTGATAATTATAATAGATAGTTATGAAAATTAAACAAGATAATTAAATAGACAGTTCCTTTACAGTAAGGCTTCAATAAATCTTAACTAATATCCAAAGAAGTAATAAACACAATGACAAAAAACATCAAATAAAAGTTAACACATAAATAGAGGCGTTTGCTCCTAGCCTGGGCTATGAAAAATGAGACTTCCATTGGAAAATTCCAATTAGGCTTTCATCTGTTAACATGTAGAGTATAGTGAAAATTAAAAAATAGTACAAAAACATAGTAACTTGATTTTGACTCTATTTTACGTCATAAAATAATTAGCTATTCACTCTTCTCAAATGAAGAGAGCTGGTAGCTCACTTCTGGGTGAGCCCTCAGATGAGAACCCATTCACACAAAGAACCAGGATCACTTTTCTAGCATTTAGGAGAACAAATCCAAAGAGGTATTAACAAAAGTCTGCAGACACAGCCCAGAGAAAGTCTGATATGTGAACAGGAGCTAAGCAAGCTAGGAAGAATGCCTTTCTCACCCCTCCAAATCAACCCTTACAAGTTCCCAAGCTTGATGACCTTGGCTCATCCTACATAAGACATCTGTACCACATCTGGTAAGACAGGGGCTGAGGGGATACAGAATGAAAGAATTTTATACTGAAATGGGACATTGGTCCAAACACTGAGGCAATAGAAGTCCTGAAAGCAGGAGTAAGGGACCCACACGAAGGGGCTAGAATCCAGGTTTCCAAGCATGGTTGGTTCAGTGCTCTTTGATTCTACCGCCTTGCTTCATTTATGTATGTGTGTATGTATGTGTAAATATGTGTATTCATGGATATATATAAAAAAAAACATGAATGTGTTATATACACATATATGTGAATATATGTTTATGTGATTGCATATTCATATGCATGAATATGTGTACAAATGTATATGCATGAATATGTTAACACATATGCATATCTGTATTTATATATATATGTATTTCATTCTGTATATTCTATCAAGTACCCACTGACAGTTCTGTTGCATAATTTATGTCATGAATAATTGATAATATTCATACAGGAAGTTTAGGTTAATTTACATCAAAATGTTTCTTGAACACATTTAGACATTTTTCACAGCTTCACATACAGCTGCACGGTTATAGATTCGGTTTTTGTGTTCATGGACTTTGTTTTGCTGATGCAGTGCTGAACTGCCGAGGCATTTCAAAAATGCATATCTCAAAGGACAAGATCAAATGACATTGTAACTGATGTCTGCATTTTTGGTAAGACTTTCCTTCTGCTTCTTTGTCACCATGCATGAGACAAGCTGTGCTGTGCTGTTTCAGACAAAGGGGCTTGCAAGAGAAAGGCATGTGGACTTTGCTTTATTTCTTATCTATTTGTTTATTCACAGTGTGCAAAATGATGTCCTCCCTATTTACTCTTGTAATAGAAGGAAATGGTAATTCATTTCCTTAATGAAAAATATGCTACGGTTTACCTTACATGTAGAAAAAAGCCATTATTACTACCACAGCTATTGTTTTCCATTAATAAAACTCATTCATTTCATCTAAATCAGAATAACATTTCTTTTTCTCTTAACTCTTACTTTTCCTTTAGATAATAATCCAAGCTCAGTGTTGGTGACAAAAGGTATAATGGCCCCTTGGTCAAATGCCATAATCTTCTAACCCTTCCCTCGTATAGAGATCAGAACTGCAATTCAGGCACATTGATTGGTTTGATTTCTTTACATTGAAATAGCCTGCGTTTCCCCATCACACTAGGATGTAGAAAATTGAGGAATAATTGCTATGTTCTCTCATTTTGATCTTTATTAGAATGTGACGTTGGGAATCTGCTTATTGGCATATTCAGCCTTGTTACCAAGATGTGTGCTGTTGAGGCCATAAAACAGACAGCTCAACTTGAAGGTTAAGGCAATTGCATGCCATTATGTTCAATGCTGGTTTTCAGTTTGGGGGCAGTAAATATGTCTGGCAGGCAGGCAAGTTCTGTTACATGGCACTGATACAGTGCCTAGCACTTAGGGGGCTACTTGAATGGATGAATAAACACATGCATTTTGCCGTTCCCCCATACCACTGGTATTGTTTTGTCTATTTTTTTTTTTGCCCGAAATAATTAATTTTAATTTTATAAATATTGTATAAAAGAAAATTGTGTAACGCGAGTATCTTTTGCTGGTTATTATTAATAAAATACATATGTAAGTACAGCACTATTTATTTAAATTCAGTGTTGTATTCCTTCCACACAAATGTAGGACATAGAACACACTGAAGTTGGGAAACACTGAAGTTGGAAAGTTCTTGAGTAATAATAATAGTGATAATAAAGAATAGTCACACAAAGCAGCTATCATTTAAATACCTAGTATCTACAGAGTTAGCTCATTCAATTGTCATACCTAAGAGGAAATCATTATTTTTCCCACTTTACAGGCAAGAAAATTGATATTCAACAAAGTTAAGAATTCATGATATGATAAAACTTGTAATAACAATAATAAAAGAGTTATTGATAAAAACTTATTTTATGCTGAGATTTATCAACAATATGGTATTTGATTTTCACAATGACCCTATGAGGTAGGAGTTATTATCTTCATTAACAGACGAGGAAACTTAAATAAATAGCCCAACCACTTAGCTACTAAGTGAAATAGTCAGTATTTGAGCCCACCTGTCTCTATGACCTAATCCTACAACACATGCCTTAATCTAGGGGAACTTGCATAATTCCACCATGGTAGTCAAGAGCATACAGTAGTCCCCCTTAACCCAAAGGTGATATATTCCAAGAGCCCCAGTGGGTGCCTTAAATCTCCAATAGTACAGAACCCTACGTATACTTTGCATGAATTTTTTTTTCTTCTTCACAATTTCACAGGTAGAAGATTCATTCTTACCATAGATTTTAGAGACCTCAGCATACCATTTTTTTTCTCACCTTATTAAATGGAGAACTTTCACCTTTTCACCAAAAGGAAGCATTTTACAGCTTCTCTTTGGTATATCCAAATTAGCAGCATCACTACTCTTCTGTTTTGAGGCCATAATGAAGTAAAAGAAGGGTTACTCGAACATAAGCACTGCAATACCACAGCAGTCCATCTGGTAATTGAGCTGGCTATTAAGTGACTAACAAATGGGTGGGTAGAAAGTTTGGATATGCTGGACAAAAGAAGGATTTGTATCCAAGGCGAGGTGGAGCAGGAGCACAGGAGATTTCCCCAGGTCACTCAGAATGGTACATGGCTAAAAACTCATGAATTGTTTATTTCTAGAATTTTCCATTTAATTTTTTTTTGGGGTGGTGAGTAAGCCAAACTGCAGATAAGGTGGAACTATTGTACTTTATAGAATGGAGCAGTAGGAATACTTTTGAGATATTCTAGTTCCACTAGGTCACTCACAGGAAACAATTCTAGAACTGTAAGTTCCCAAACTCATCAGTTACTATGATCTCAAAAGAATACAAGAACAGAGAATCATTCAGCACCAGTGAAATAACCAGGTATTTTTGGACTGTTAATCAAGTCATTTAGAGCTGTGTGATTATAGTTTGTTTGTATAAATTGAGAAGAAAGTCATCCAGCTCTAAGAGCAATGAAAGGTTACCAGTTGACCTTTTGTCTTCTTTCGGGAAGCACAGAGGAGCAAGGAACAATTCAAGTTTCGAGGGGAGAGGATCCACAAAGTGTTATTTGTTTTCTTCCATTTGATTTCTATATTCAGCTGAGCACTTCCTTGAAACTGATGCCCAGAGCTGTCATTTATCCAGTTTTCCATTATCACATCTGAATCCCGCAGGCCCACTTCAAATGTGGAGGGATACACCTGCAGTTTCTGAATGGATTTCTTCAACAATGCAGCCCAATTGACTCACATTTAAAAATACTTTGATCGACCCATCTCTTTGTCACATGAAGCTGGAAACACTAACGGAGGCTGTTGGAAAGAAAGGTCTGGTTCCATGGTCAAATATCTTGACTTTTCCAAAAACAGACTTTTTCTGTCTCTTCAGAAGAAGAATTACATGCAATGGGAAGATTGATGTTCCTCTGTCAGAAAGCTACCTTGGAACAGGTGCTCCCAATTAATTTCCATGAGCCACATTTATCCTGTGGTCAGATAATTAAAAAAAAAAAACCTGGATGAACCTTCTTTTGCCAGTCTAATAACCACATTTGATATAATAAAACAGCAAACACTTAGTGATATTCCAATAAAAAAGATTTATTTTTATTCTGGTATATATTATAATGAATAATATTATTGATATTATAGAATTTAAAATTACATTAAATCAGAGCTATATCATGCAAAATGTACAAAATATAGAAAAATGTGAAGAAAAATTTCAATACACAGAAATATGGATATGTTTTATTTTTCACTCGATTTTTGCATTTATATTGACATAGGTGTAGTCAAACATTATTTAGAGTTTTATGAATTAATAACACAGTCATTAAAAAGTAATTAACCAAGTAATATCCATAGTCATCGCAAAGTAATTGGAAAACACAAATAAATAAAATCTAAATATCACTTTCTTTTTAGCAGCACAGTACTTTTTCTGATATATGTTACTTCTATTTGTTTGCTTTAAAATTCAAAAGATTATATTTATGTAGTAATGGATTTTTGTGGTTGTTATGGAGCCCATGTGCCCTGGGGAAGTGTTTTAAATATCATGAAACTGAGTTCTTTCCAGTTTTCTTTCTCATTAAGGGCGCTGAAGAGATCAGCCCCTTAGCAAAGATTTGACTGAGATATAAAGGAGACAATTATGTACTCTATTGCCAATTCGGATGGACTTTATGGTATTTAAATGAACAAAGCACTCTTTGTCATTTCATTAACATGATTCCTTTTCAGAGAATGAGCAGCTCTCATCTACTTCCTCCATTTTGGGAAAACAGCCCAATTTTTCTCAAGCTCATTTGAAAGGAAAAATGGTTGTTGGTCTCCATAATTGATTGAGGATGTGTCTGGCCTCTGAGTGTACCTGATTCCATGGCTTACCTCGGACCACACTAGAGTGAGAAGTGCCATGTTCTATTTGGGTGGAATAGTTAGAGGTTCAAAAGCACAGAACATAACAACCATTATTAACTTATAATTCCACGGCATTTATGAGCTTGTTTTTCTCATTTTTTCTTTTTCCCTCTTAAAAAATGAAATGTGTAACATCTGAGATGAGAGCATACTGTTCTAAAAGTGTTCCAATTTAAAATGCTGAGTTTCTTCATTTGAACTTTACCCAATTATGAGAATTTTAATGCTTGCAAATTATTTTTATTGCTTTATTTTAGTTTTAAAAGTAATTTTGTACATTAGCTAGTCTTACTAACTAAAATGCATACATCCAAATTGCCCATATTTAAAAAGCCATGTCAAAAATAAATAAAAATAATGGATCCAGATGAACAATGAGTTTTTATTTCACTTTGGCATATTTTAAGAACTATAAGCTCAGTAATATGTATGCATACTATTTTATGTACTGTATATTATTATATGCATATTATCATATACACATAAGCATATTCATGTATTACCTATCATAGATGTTTGAAATGCTTGTTTCCCGCTGCCGTAAAGAAATAGCACTTGAACATAAATTTAATTTACTCAGCAAGGCCATTTTTATACTTTCTGCAGAAAGGGCACACTCACCAGCAATTTTGCCATGAGAGTACACTGAACAAAGGAGACAGGGTTATTTATAACCTGAAGCATCCACCCTACTGTTGTGTCCGATTTCCATTGGCTGGAACGGGATCTCACATTTTTTATTTGTTCCAATTGGCTAGAAACTTAGAACTTTTTAAAGAGGCAAAAGTAGAGGAGAACAAAGGCAGGAGGAAATAACTTGTGGAATGCTGAGAAAGGTAAAAACACCTTTAAATAAGGAAAAGGAGCAGGCTATGACCTAATGCTTGCTTGGACCGGTATAAACCTGCCAGGACAAATATTTAGGCCAAACTGTGAGAGCTAAGAACATAAAGCACATCAATTGCTTTATCATGGCTAGCAGATATTTAAGAATGTTAACACAGGTCTTTGAATAAATTTTGCTTCCAAGATAAGTTACTATTTATTCCTAATTAAATGGGGAGGAAATCTTCAAAGAGGAATCTTTACTTTATTTTTTACAATAGAGTTCAATATAAAAAGCTGGGGAGGAATTTTTGCTCAATAGATACTAAGAAGAGACCTCCATATTGTCTCTTTGGATCTTGATGATGCTTATTTAAGCTACCACCTTGTATAAGACGTTGAACCACATACCTTGAGCCTGCTCTCTTGGTATTACTCTTCCAAGAGTGAAAAGAAGTAGTCCAGTATTGAACATTAATTAAAATAAGGACCCAAATATCTGTGTAATTAAGTTCTTAAACAACAGAGTAGAAACAGAAGCAAAGTTTAAATACCCTACTTAAGATGGATCTGTAAAATTCTTTGGAAATACCCAAGTTTCTATGTTACTTCATGGATCTTTTACCCAAGATGAGACCTCTTCATCAAGTGCTCTTTTACCCATTTCAACTCACCCCTGAGATCCTTAATTTAGCTAAATCCCATTCATTGTTTGAGTAAAGTGAGTACAGATTTGGGGGACCTAAAGTATATATGGGTTTGAGGGACTTATTTTAGGAAAAAGAATATAAAGTTACAAATACAAAAGGTATATTGGAAATGAATGTTGATTAAGAATAAGAAAATAAATCACAGCAAATAACTGCGCAGTTAAGATTCAGCCCACTTTCTTCCAAGATCTCTTTAGGCAATTTAATGAAAATGCTTAAGCAAAAATGATACCTGTTTGCATCCTCAATTTTCCTCCCCAACTTTTACACCCACTCCTCTCAGGGATCTGCCCAAGGGAGAAACCAAAAAATTGAAGTTTCTCTAAAAATTTTGTTTTAATTGACACATTGTACATATTTATGGGGTACAATGAAATCTTATCTTTTGTGACAACATGAATAAACTTGGATCACATCATGTTAAGTAAAATAAGCCAGATACAGGACAAATAATAATCCTGTATTCACTTACGTGAAATCTAAAAAAAAAAAGAAAGGTTGGTATCATAGAAGCAGAGTGGAACAGTGGTTAACCAGAGACTATTGGGGGAGAATGGGGAGAGGTTGGTCAAGGGCTTCTTGAGCATTATGGCAAGTCTCAGGCTGTCCCTTCTTGAAAGAAATCTTCTCTGCTTTCAGTATTCCTCCCCTGAGCTTCTGTGGCAGATTATATCCTCCTCTATCTTAGCATTTAGCACCTTGTATTTTAAGTACTCTGATTAGAATAGGAGTCTTTAGGACAGGAAATTTGAATCCCTCCCCATTTTATCCCCAATTTTCAACACAGTTCTTATAACAGAATATGCACCAAATAAATATTTTCCAATAATAGCAAATAATTGCATAGTGCTTACTATATACCAGGCTCTGTTCTAAGTATTTTACATCTCTACACTAGAACAAATCTAACTTTATTATCAATATTATATAGACGAGGAAACTGAGAAGTAGAGAGCTTAAATAACTTGCCCAAGTCCAGAGTTAGTTCACATCAGAGCTGAAATTCAAACCCAGGCAGTGTGCTAATACAGTTCATGCTCTTGACCCTATGCAATACTGCCTCTCAAAAGGAATGCTGTAAGAATGTTTTTCTTTACTCCTGTTTTGAGTGGCATTTAAACTTTATGCCCCAAGGCATGGTTTGCTACAATGGCTGACTCCTTAAGAAATGATAATCCAATTTGTGAATTTTTGAAGACTTGCAGCCTCTTCACCCCCCTACAGCTTCTTGCCTGTAGGAACCACTTACATGCTTGTTAGTACCTCCCCAGAGATGTTGCCAGGAGAGACCATATTACTTCCATTGTCCTCTACACCCCCCCATTATTCTTAATCCTACTGGGGTCTCTAAAAGCTAATCTAGCAGTAGCTTGTCTGTATGTGTGGATTCCAAATAGGAAGTAACCCTTTATTATCTATATTAACCTTTTTCACCCATTAAAGGTTGATCATCTAAACCAATCCTCTCCTTGGAAAGATACGTTAAGTACACAAAAGGAAACTCAAAATATGTCCTTTCAGCAGCTGAAAGATTTTTAGTGGGAGAGAGACAGAATAAAAACTGTATTTAAAGAAGATTAGCAGATGCATTGCAGAAGAGGAAGAGATGGGAGATGAGGAGATGAGTGAAGAGCAAATTGGTTTCACATTGCAGCAGCTTCCAGTGTGGACACTGACCCTGCAAACCTGCCAATCATTTCTAACACTTTACTTTAAAATAATTATTTCCTGAAACTCATTTTGGTATAATTTCCCAAGTCTAGTGATTATCATAACAATTTATTTTGAGAACCTTGTGTGTTAGTCCATTCTTACGCTACTATAAAGAACTGCCCAAGACTGGGTAATTTATAAAGGAAAGAGGTTTAACTGACTCACAGTTCTGCAGGGCTACTTAGACCTCGGGAAACTTACAATCATAGCAGAAGGGGAAACAAATGCATCCTTCTTCAAATGGCAGCAGGAAGGAGAAGTAGTGCTGAGCACTACTTCTTTACTTTGTAAGGAGAAAAGCCCCTTATAAAACCATCAGATCTTGTGAGAACTCACTCACCATCATGAGAAAAGCAGCAGGGGGTAACTGCCCCCATGATTGAGTTACCTCCAACCAGATCCCTCCCATGACACATGCGGATTATGGGAACTACAATTCAAGATGAGATTTGGGTGAAGACACAGCCAAACCATATCACCTTGTGAGGAGAGTATTTCTTTAGTTTTGAAGACAAAGTTGGCATAGGCAAAAGGTTAATTAAAATAATAGTTTATACTTATATTTCCTAGCCAGCAAGCAAAGCTGACTAAAATTTCCTTATATCAAGATTTATTTCTATTATGCAGAATTTTCTGTTTGTAACAGGAAGAAATATTAAGCTCTGGGGAAATTTCTCTTGAAATTACAGGCATCTGAAAAGGGAAGGCTTCTCTAGCCAAGAGATAGCTTTCGCGATTTTGTAATCCAGACTGTATATGTTTTATGGAACATTAATCTGCCTCATTTTGCTCAGATGAGAGGTTTTATATGTCATTCCCAGGAAAAAAATTGGTGACCATAACCGCATAATGAAGTTGACTTCCTAGTAGCTTATCAGGATTGGGTTCCTGAAATTTTTCAAAGCATTCACAAAGCCTGGCAGAAATGAGCAGAATTATTTCACGGTAAAATTTCATTCATTTAGAAGGCACTCATTTGGAGTTCATGATCATGGGGAACGGCTGGAGTGACCTTTAACGGGCACTACCTACTCAACAGAGTTTTATAAAACCTATTGAGGAAAGCAAACTCTTTTAAAGCATTTGTTATCACTTTAGAGGCAGCATTTCAAAAGCTGATGAATTAATTAAAATAATTATTACCGCTGGGCGCAGTGGCTCACGCCTGTAATCCCAGCACTTTGGGAGGCCAAGGCGGGTGGATCACGAGGTCAGGAGATCGAGACCATCCTGGCTAACAAGGTGAAACCCTGTCTCTACTAAAAATGCAAAAAATTAGCCGGGCGTGGCGGCGGGCGCCTCTAGTCCCAGCTACTCGGGAGGCTGAGGCAGGAAAATGGCATGAACCCGGGAGGCGGAGCTTGCAGTGAGCTGAGATCCGGCCACTGCACTCCAGCCTGGGCGACTGAGAGAGACTCCGTCTCAAAAAAATAAAAAATAAAATAAAATAAAATAATTATTACCTTCTGATTTAAGCAAGTCTCCTAGAATTTCCATCTTATTAATGCTACTAGCTTAGTTTGAGTTCATTTACATCTTAAAATACCACTTTTAAAATTTTGATCTAATTCTTGTCATTCCAATCACTGTCACTTCTTTTGACACTATTTATTTTGTATTGACTTAATAGAATAGATATTTTTGTCCATCCAAAAATGTTATTTGGCAAATATTCAACGAAATTATTATGCATTGGATACTTTTCTAATATGTGGCCATTTTGGAGACTTTAGGTATGGGTTTTCATACAATATAGTTTTTTAGTGCTCAAGTCAGGCTGTCTTTTGATAATTACCGGTTTCCTTGTTCCTGTGTCCATTTTCAGTGTAGGAACTGCTTTTGGTTGAGTGTGGGTTCCCTTTTTGCAGCATGGCCTAGCATTTGGTAGAAATTTATTATTTTTCTTGAAAAACTAATGAGTGACTCAACAAATGAGTGACTCAGGCTTTTATTTGTTGTGCACTAAATCTGAAGTCAGTAATTTTAGAGACTCAGAATTATTTGCCAAAGAAGATCCTGGCATGGTATTCCATCTGTATGGAAAGGAACTACAAGGATCCAAGAGAGCAGGGAAGTGGAAGATTCCAAGAAGATACCAGGCAGGCACCAAAGGGCTACATAGGCAGAGAGGGTCCACAGAGTCAGCAAGAATGACTCCTCAGTGAAAGTCCAACTATGAGACCAGAAATGTTAAATATATCCCCAAATCAGTGAGAGGCAAATAGGGGAATATCTCCATGTTTGAAAAACTATACATTTGTTTATTCACTTTTCGCACAGTTGTTATGTTAATCCCAACTATTTATAGTGTACTATTACTATTTACCAGATAGTATATTAGCTGCTGTCTAGAACATATGGTCATGTCTGGCATCTGATGGATGCTCAATATCTGTTTATTAAATGAAATTGGCTGAAGAGAAATGACACAAAGTGAGTAAGGCTGAAGTAAATCTGGAACAAAGGGAAGAAAAGCTTAGGCAAGGTGCCCATGTAGTAGTAAAGCAGCCATGAGTCTCTCCACAACTTTCTCTGCACCTTATCAACGACACTGAACCTCACCCAAAGTGTTTTGCAATCAAGCATGCTATCCAAACTTACTGTTACGTCTTATTATGTCATTTATCATTGGCCTTTCTATTCTTGAAGTAGAAGAGTGAATTTGAGTTAGAGAAGATTGCCTGGCTCTTGAAGAACTGCAGTGAATGTGTCACAAGCCCACAGTCCCATGTGTACTCGGTATACCTACAGTAGAACTAGCTATGACTGGATAAACACAAAATCACGCATTTACTAGTTTGTCATCACTCCTGTTTTGACCAGCTAATCTGTGTAAACATAGAAATGAAACATTAAGAGTAGGCAATCCGAAGAGCAGTGAAAGAAACGGGTACTTTTTTTGTATTAAAAATGTTTTTATTTTCTCATTGAGTACTACACTGAGCTGCTGAGTGTTATGGTGAAATAATTTGAAGCCTAAAGATCTTCTTCCAGTTTTTCTGTATACAACCAAAGGCTTATGACCATATTAAGTATGGGGAAGAGAATTGTCCTTGTGTATCTACAGTGCCTAAGACTATTTTGCATACAAGAAACTGATCAAAATCAGCTAACTTGAACTGAGTTTGGAAAATGCACGTAGATTCAGTTGACAGACAGAGACCACGCTGTCAGATTAGCTATAGGGTATAAGAGGGGAATGAGAAGACAATGAAATCAAGGATGGATTAATCTCAAAGGGGAGAGAATATACAGTAACAAATCCTGAAGTGGAATTGAAAGAATACAGATAACCGCCATGGATCAAGAAGATCAAAACAAGTCGATAACTGAAGAGTCCTGTTGATCGATTCACATTTTAGACCCTGATTTTCACATTGTCAACTGATAAACATAGTCTTCTAGAATTTCTTTCAAAGGAATAGCTCATATGTCTATTAAGTTAAAAATGTCCTGAATGTCTATGCTTTTTGCAGTTATAATAATTTGAAAATCTTGGTATTTCTAGAAACTTCTGTGGGCTGAGCCATATCTCGTACCCCCAAATCTTGTCTTTAATGATGCCAACAAATACTTGACATTATGTAGGTAAATCAAATGTTGCAAGAAATGTTTATGTAGTCGCTATACATTTAAAGCCAGTAGCTTTACTCCCTTTCTTTTGAAGCATAAACTTCACATTTTGGATAATGTGGTAGTGAGGTGTTCTGGTTCTTAAGCAGCAAATCGACTACATTAACATGTTCCAACTATAAATTGTCTGAGAAACTATCAGATTTAAAATTTTTATTCATAAAATATCAAGGACTAACAATAGAAATTTATGGCAAGCCTGCTATATAACAGTAAAAAGGAATATGTTAAAAAAGAAACCAAAGCCACTGCTGTTAAAAAAAAATAGATTAAAAAAGCAGTACATAATTTGTTTCCTAATTGTAGTGTGGACTAAAATTTTGTAGATGTCCAGAAGACATCATGAGTAAATATTAGTAGTTGCAAAGGCCAGGAGATTAAACTTGACATGTGGTTGGCTCCAGATGTGACCTTGGGCCTCCCTGACTAGAAAGTCACTGCTCTTTTCCAGATACTCCCAAACTAGAAAAAGCTAGCTTGGAAAACTTGCTGAGCCAGGGAAAAGAAGAAGAAAAACTGATTATGCACTGAACTCTAAGAAGATCAGAGAACACATTCTCAAGACAAACCTCAAAGGTGAGCAATCGTCTGTTTCTGAGAAAACAGGACTTGCAAAGTCTACTCCAGCATTTTTGCCAAAGAATATTGAGTTTAAATAAAGGCAGGCATAAAATGAGCTTTAAAAGATTCACTGAAAATATATTCTTTAAAAATCTGCTGTAGCTAATGAAATGGTCACATTACTAAAAAAGATCATTTCAAAGCATATTTTACACTTTTCTTCTCCAAAGAAACTCAAAGTAATTTATGATATTACCCAAGAGCCCAAACTGTCAAATACTAGAGAAAGTAAAGGTATGAAGTGATGAAAATAAATACTTGAATCATAGTTCTCATACCCTGACGAATCACCTATGCTCTTAAAGTGCTCTTAATCTTGACTACAAAGCTTTTACATAGAATAAGTGAAAAGTAAGGGGATGTTGGTGGGTTTAAAATTGGTTCTTACACAATACATGAACAGAAGTGTTATGGGGGGAAGAGGAAAAGGCAAAAAGGGTAGCAGTCCCAGTTCTAGAGTTGAACGTTCAACGCTTTTCCTTGTTGAACTCAAAGAGGGTACAAGGAGCACACTGCCTTCTCCTGGCTCAGAGAAAGGCGCTCAACTGTGAAAACGGTCCTAAAGCCAATGTGTCTAGCTCTTTATCTTTATGCACACACACACACACACATACACAAACAGGCACATTTATACACATACGCACACAGACACAATTTGAGATCTCCCCACTTGCCTACCAAAATCTCAAATACACATGCGGACACACACACATGCACATTAGGAACACACACATGCACACCCCCAGCACACTCTTGCACATGCCTGTGCACACACATCACACATGAACACACCACAATATATATCTCACACTCACACACAAACATGTATGTACACAAACAAGTGCACATCATGCCAATGCATGTGCCATACTTGCATATGTACTTCATGTGGACACACATACACAGACTCTCATACATCCAACCCTCACATACTTATATAATGCACATAGGAAAACACACAACAAAACAAACACAGAGATGCACGCACATTGGGTAAGTATTCACTTACATATCACAAGGCAGGCATGTAGTCGTATACATCCATGCACACAGGCACATATACAGATACACTCCCAGACACAGGTGCACACATAACAATCAAAGACTACAGACAAATTAAATACATCTCTATTTAAATGTTTGGGAATTTTAAGTTATAAAGAAGGGAAATGAAAAAAGAAAACGGAAATCAATGGGCCATGTTATTGGATAGAGTAAACATATCTTCAAGTTCCTGAGACGTTCCCTTGCAGAATGGAGACTGCCATTTTAATTCAAGAGAAGCCCAGCGTTAATGCCAAAGCAAGTTATAGGTGTGTCTAACTCTAAAATGTCGGGCAGCACTGCTTTAATCCTCTAAATACACAATTCAGTTCCCAGCTGAGTTGAGCAATTTAATCAAGGTCACTGAGAATGGTAAACAGCCAGAGCTGGACTAACATTTGAACATGAACCACAGGACCACTCCCTTAAATTCATTTCAATATTTCATTTCATAAACAAGATAGGGAAATGAATTTAAAATATAGATTTCTCCATTTAAAATTCTATTTAATTCATCATCATAGATTAGAAGTTTGACAGTGACGAGGTGCTCATAATTTATGTATGAATCTGTTGCATTTTAAGCGCATTCATACACATATGGAAGATGGAGATATGTGCATATAATTGGTGTTCTCTGCATTGAAGACGTCCAGCTAGCAGCCAACATACTTTGCAGATGCCAAATCATGCTATTTTAAATATGATTAACAACAGCAAATTAGAAAGAAAAACATCTCCAAAACTCCATCTTACATACATTTAAATAATTACTTTTGTGTGTGGAAAGAAAGAACAACATTCTGTAGTTGTGCAGATATAAAGTATAATTCTTTACCACCCTCT
Organism: Mandrillus leucophaeus; assembly: GCF_000951045.1. Taxonomy (NCBI): domain Eukaryota; kingdom Metazoa; phylum Chordata; class Mammalia; order Primates; family Cercopithecidae; genus Mandrillus; species Mandrillus leucophaeus. The sequence continues at coordinate 335,667 of NW_012105198.1, forward strand.
TGTGGTGATTTTAAAGAACAACTTTCTGATCATTGAATCCCCCTCCATATTTCTAGAGTAATATTGAGCCGCTACATTTCTTTTAAGGTAAGTCATATGACATTGCAGATATTTGACAATTTTTGACCTACAAAATGGTGATTTCATATGATATTGCTGCAATTAATCATTATCCCTGTGTTCTGAAGCCAAGGAGAATTCATGTACCATTTACTTGGATTTTTAAAAATTATCTTTCTATAAGAATTCCTTGTCTAGCTTTAAGAGTAAACAGAATTGCAGCTTACCCTTCCTATCCACAGTTTTCTTGATACCTATCAACATGGCCTAACTTGTTAGAGTTGGTTCCATCCCTATGCTGTACGCATGATGCCTTCTTTCCTAACTCTGTTCCTCACTTCCCTGGGGCCTCTTCCTGCCTCATCCAATAGCTATGCAGTCTTTATTATTCAGACAGATATAACTTTCTTGGATATATCCAGTGCACTTAGATGTATGCCTTCTCTCTATTCCAATGGCTATACCCTGAATCTAATAAATTCGTTTTTCTATATTGTCTTATTTACCAGCAGTTTTGTTTTTATCTCCTCACTTATACATTAATATATCAACTCCCCAACCATATGCTGAGACGGGAATTTCTCAAACTGGAAGAGGACTCTTACCAGACCCTAACTATACTGGCACTCTAATCTAAGACTTTCAACCTCCAGAACTGTGAGAAATAAATATTGGGTGTTTAGCCACTTAGTCTATGGTAATTTGTCACAACAGCCCAAATAGACTAAGACACTATCTTATGTTCATTGTAAACTAAACTGACAAAAGATAGATTAATATGAGTAAAACAAAAAGTTTATTAATGTGTGCAGTGCACATCACTTGGGAGAAACCTCAGTGACAAGTGACTCAAAGGGGT
>NW_012105198.1:337251-339107 GCF_000951045.1 Mandrillus leucophaeus
AAAAAAAAAGAATTGTTCTACTTTTCCTGGTAGAGAAAGGAAGGACAGAGAGTGTGTCCTGTGTCTGTTTTTTCCTCAATTATCTTTAGTTCAAACAATTCTTATGCCAAAGTAGCATATTTTGGGGTGGTATACTCTGAACCCCTCAAGTACCTCAACCTAGATTATTAGCTCAGAGAAGATATCACAGTTATGCAAAAGCCCATTGATGTTGGGAACATGTAAACTTTGCATGCATTAACAGGAGCAGCGTTGTACCTTTAGTTCATTAATCAACTTTGTCCCTGTTAGCTTCAACTAGCATTTATGCTTGAGGAGCACAGATTTTCTGCAAGGCTGTGATTGCCTGACTAAGTCATTTCATTCTTCAAAAACTCAGTGGAATTGAAAAGACTAGAGACTGGCTTTAGTGGTTGCCATCCTCACATCCAGGATACTCTTAACATGTACTGGAATACTGCGATATCTTCTAAATATCAAACAAGAAAAACAAAAAAGTGAAAAAAAAAAAAAAAAAAAAACCTTAGGAGTCTAGTTCGGCTCTGACATGTAAAGAACTGGGACGTCATACTTGGCCTATGATAAGAAACAGTTGAACCAACTGAAAATCAATGACTTTTCTTGGACTCATCGGGTGCATCCAGAGAGACACACCTGAGATCTGCTTACCTGGAAGAGAAGAAGCTGGTGCAATACACTGATAGGAACATTCTTGTGGTAATTGTAATGAATTGCTGTGGGCTATGTATGAATCACTGTGAGAGTAAGAAACTATTAGGAGCTGGATATTTAGGGGTAGGGGTTTCCCACATTTTAAAGGGCTTTATATTTAGGAACCCCACCAGGTTCTCACAGTAAACATCTGAAAAGATGTTTCTTCATGGCTCTAGCAGGTGGAAAGAAAGAGTAATCATTGTGAAATAGCTCAGTCTTCTCCTTAACAAAGGCTGATACTCCAAAAGAAAGACTCTACTAAGAGTTTATCATAGCAGAGGCATTTCTCCCACTGAAGCTCCCTTTAGCCTCCTGGTCTCACCTAAGAAGGGAAAACAAACCAACAACAATCAAAGTTTCAAGGAAATACACTGAGGATGCTACAATCAGGGAAGGGAATAGGGAGAAGTAGGGGGATAAAAGCTAGATCATGAAGGTCATAGCCCCAGGATATAGACACTGAGATTTAAGTGGGGCATGGTGGTGGAAGTGCCTGTCATCTCAGCCTCTTGGGAGACCCAGAAATTCTATCACATCACTGCACTCCAGCCTGAGTGACAGAGTGAGACCATATCTCTGATACAGGAGCTAAAAAGAAATTATTTAGGCAGATAGTGAAGGTAGCAGAGTCCTTGGCTGGGTTTTCCTTTTAATAAAAAAGCAGCCCCCAAATAATTTATTTTCTAACAAAAAGCAGCCTGAAAAATCAAGCTGCAAGCATAGATAAGCAAGTGGAAGCTTGCACAGGTGAATGCTGGCAGCGGTGCCAATGGAAAAAGGACACCTGGAGGTCAGGCATATTCAACATAGGGGTCCCTTTTCTTTGTTGACACATGTGCAGTAAAAAAATGGGAAGCATGGCTCAGGCCAGGTGGAAAACTCCATTTACATAATAAAAGATCAAGGTGGGATGACCAGCCTCTTTGCATGCTATGTAAATGGCACATCTGCTCCAACCAATCCTCTGTGCCCTATGTAAATCAGACACTGCCTCCTCAAGCTCATCTGTAAAAACAGCTACATCTTGTTGCAAGGCCAGAAACCCATTCCAGTCGCTTTCCTCTGCACGAGGAAGCTTTCTTCTCTCTTTTGTCTATTAAACTTCCGTTCTTTTTTTTTTTTTTTTTTTTTTTTTGTCTTTT
>NW_012105198.1:340497-349081 GCF_000951045.1 Mandrillus leucophaeus
TGTCTCAAAAAATATATGTAAAGTAAAAATAAATAAATAAACCCAGAACATCTAAAACTATGGAGCAATTTCAAAGGGTATAACATATGCAGAAATACTTAGAAGAGAGAACAGAACAGTAGAAATATTTTAAGCAAAAAACAAAAAGCCATAAAGTTTAGAATTCTGCATATATCACCAAGTAAAACATTTACCAAGATATTTCCCAAATTAACAGGTGACAGGATGGGCACCTGTATTGGTGTAGAAAAGCCTGTATTTCTGTAAGTGATGAGTTCATTCTAGCAGAAGATAAAAGAAAAGGAGCCTAGTAAGAGAACAGTAAGTAGAGGTGATTGTGAAGGCTCATGAATACCACTATATCATTTGGACCTCAATCCAAAATCTGTGATATACTTTGCCTTAGAAAGACATAGTAATAATGGATAAGATGAGGCTGGAAAGCTGTAAGTCCATTAGTCCTTCCTGCAAAATTCTAGGAAAGGGATAGTGAGAACTATGGCTGTGACAAAAGCTAAAGACTATTACCAGAGATAGGACATGAAGTAAGTCCTATAACCAAGTAAAAAAAAAAGTAGTAAAAATAACAGATAAATGAAAAGTAAACAAGTAAGAGATTCAAGTTGGGAAATCCCACCGACCAACACCAATATGAAACTATTGCCCAACAAAGGATCTGACATTTCTTTTTCTTTTCTTTTCTTTATTTTTTTATTATACTTTAAGTTCTAGGATACATGTGCACAACATGCAGGTTTGTTACATATGCATACTTGTGTCATGTTGGTGTCATTGGGAGTTATACCTGATGTAAATGACGAGTTGATGGGTGCTGACGAGTTGATGATGAAGGAGTTGACATTTCTAATTCAGAGCTTTCAGAACTGCAAGTAGCAATAAATAAGTCACTTAGAACTTTCTCCGGAAAGCCCCTACAATGTATAAATGCATAAGGAAGTGAATACTTAACCACTCATATGATCTTGAAAATCATGGAGAAGACTGTCCATGTAATTAGTAGTGGATAATGCCGATATGGCTGTTTTTAAAATTTCTGAGAGACCAACATTAAAGCGTCATATCCTACAAATGCAGATGCTATGGACATCTGATTTTGGCCTCACTGACTTCAACACTCTAATTACCAGTTTTCTTTATGGATGAATTAGTTGAATAGCTGTGTGATTTATCCTGATTGATTGTCATCATGGCACATTTGCAGAGGGAATAGTCAATGAAATGCATTTTTAGCAATAGCTATTCTGGCTTCCGTCAATATACATGTGGTGTCAAGGCTTGACATTTTATCTTGAATATTTTAAGGCACCCTTTCTCTTGAGTATAGTATCTAAGAGTTTACTTGAGCAAAAATTCTAATACTTGCATCACATGGATGATATGAAGGCAAGATGATTACATGGCTAAATGGTCTTTCACTGCTTCTACTATAATGAGTTTTCAACAGCATTGGCAAAGAGTTTACAAATTGATGATCACATAGGGGTAGATCCAGCCCCCAGATGTGTTTGCTTACATCATGCAATAGTTTATGACTTTTAAAATAAATCAACAAAATATTATTTTGGAAAACAAAAAGATTTTACATAAACTACCCCCCATCCCCATGTGCGTGCACACACATGCACACACACACAGACATACACACACTTTATTTTCTTTAAAGATTAGAAAGCTTGGCTATACTGTTCCTGCAATTCTGTGTCAACAATGGCCTACCCTCAGTCTCCATTACTTCTCAAATGCATGAATTTACATTTAACCTCGCCGTTTCCTTTATTTAGATTACTTGCTTAGCCCATTATTATTAGTCAACTAAGGCTGCCATAACAAAATACCAGAGACTGGTATTCTCTCATAGTCCTGGAGGCTGGAAGTCCAATATCTAGGTGTCAGCAGGTTGGTTTCTCCTGAGGCCTCTCCTTGGTTTGCTGCCTTCAAGCTGCGTCCTTATATGTCTTTTCTCAGTACATGTGCCTCCTGGTGTCTCTTCTTATAAGGACACCAGTCCTATTGGATTAGGGTCCCACTCTTATGACCTCATTTAATCTTAATTACCACTTTAATAGTCCTATCTCCAAATAGTCATATTGCGGTTAAGCTTTCTACATAATTCAGTCCATTACATCCCTGTAAACAATTCAGTCCGTTACATCCCTGGAAACATTTAGGTTTGTGAACGCTTACAAAGCATTTGTAATTTTTAATGTCGGGAGAAGCCATTGAGCAGGACTCAACATAGGAGAGGCAGAAGGGAACTTGGATGTCATTAGCTTGACTTCCTAACTGATATAGTTCCTACGTCATTGCTGCTGTCCAATCAACTTTTGTTTCACCCTTTCTGAGATAGCTAAATGTTCTGGCTAATCACTGCCAACCAAGTCCTTTTCCATCAAATCACCTTGTTTTGATTGATCAGCTAGCATTTGTGGAGATATTTTGCTTGAGTTATCATTCATTGCATCATGTAAAGTCTTGCTTATATAAATCCCTGGGAAGAGTTCCCTCCTGATAATGTTGATGGTAGTTGCCCTGCTGTTCTTTTGAGCAACAGGTCTCTTAAAAAAAAATCATTGGTACAATGTGTTTTGCATAAAAGTCCATATTTGCTATTTGGCTGGTCACCGTAAAGCAGAGATGTCTACTCTTTTGGCTTCCCTGGCCACACTGGATAAAGAATTGTCTTGGGCCACATATAAAATACACTAACACTAGCGATAGCTGATGAGCTTAAAAAAACACATCCAAAAATCTCATAATGTATTAGGAATGTTTACAAATTTATGTTGGGCCGCATTCAAAGTCATGTGCCACAGGTTGGGCAAGCTTGATGTAAAGCTTACAGACAAACACAGAGGGAGGCTATGTCACTTAGAAACCAAGAAGGGCCTGCAGGCTGGCATAATGCCTCACAATTGTAATCCCAGCACTTTGGGAGGCTGAGGCAGGAGGATTGCTTGAGCCCAGGAGTTTGAGACTAGCCTGGGCAACATGGTGAAATCTCCTCTCTACAAAAAATAAACAAGATTAGCAGCGTGTGGTGGCATGTGCCTGTGGTTCCAGCTACTTCGGATGCTGAGGTTGAGGCTGCAGTTAGCAGGGATCATGCCACTGCACTCTAGCCTCAACAACAGGATGAGACTCTGCCCCACCGTCCCCATCCCCACGAAAAAGTGCCTGGAGTCAGAAAGTGTAAACTCAAAATCTTCCCCTGCACTCACTATGTGTTTAGTTTTTAGCAAGTTACTTATTTTCTTAGAACCCTGGTTTCCTCACCTGTAAATTGAAAAACACATTAACAGTAAATGCTCTTTATCCAGTTCTTGGCAAACTTTTATGTGCTCAGGAATCACCCAGGACCTTGTTAAAATGTAGATTCTGATTCAACAGATCTGGGATGGGGCCAGAGTTTCTGCATTTCTCACAAATCCCAGGTGATGCTGATGCTGTTGGTCTGTGGACTGCACTTTGAGTGGCAGGGTCTTTGAGGATTAAATGAGATATAGGTGGAAAGCAGCTAGAACCCTGCCTCACACATTGTAAAAATCCAAAATACCCTTCCTTCAAGGGTTAGTGTTATTCAGACAAAGCTTGTAGGTCAGTATAATTGCCTTTGTAGGAGGATTCATTGTATCCTGATTATGGTATTCCTTTGTGCATATCCTTGCACCCTACTTAGATTTCATGCAGTTGCATCATACTTTATGTATTTTTAAAAACCACCTGAAATCCTTTTTCATAAAAAAAGATTATATAAATTAAATACTTTGATAAATGGACAATGAGAATGTACTTTTAAAAATGAATTTAAAATAATGTGATTCCAAAAACCAAATCAGAGTACCCATTGTAATCACCACCACTCCCTAATCAGTAAAACACTTCCAGAGACTGCACCCTGGCGCACCTTATCATACCTGCTTTTTCATGATCCCTGAACTTGCGCACCATAGTACAGTTTTCCCTAACCTCTTTCAGGTCCTTCAAAAGTATTATATATGCAAGTATCCTGGTCTTTGTTTTTGCTATTTCATCTGGCATTCTTTATCCTTCCCTCTGCTTCAGATCTCAGCTTAGATGCCACTTCCTTCAGGAACTTGCCTGATTGCCCTCTTAGATCTGAGTTTCCTGCCCCTTCAGGGGCTCTCATAGGACCTTTGTGTACTCTTATCTTACTGCATTTCAAAATGTATCATAACTGCTTATTTACTAATTGGTCCCTGTCACCTCCCATGCCCCCAATCTTTAAACTTCAGGAAGTCAGGAGCACTATGCTTATGTCCTGTTATATTCTTAATACTTAGAAGAGTGCCTAATTGTTATTATAGTAGGCACCATAATGAAAACTCCAGAAATATATGCTCCGTTAATGATGAATGGATGAGTGGATAGATAGATGGATGGATTAATAGATATAAAAGCAGATTACTCCATTGTTTGAGGATTTTCGTAAAACATTTATTAGCAACAACTTGGATTAATTTTATTCAGCCTGAAATCCCTGAACATAGCAATCATCTCAAAATCCACACACTTACTGGCAGTACCAGTCAACTTATCTCCTTTGCCCAGCTGTAAAGATGTTTAGGAATAATGGATTCCTTTCTGGAGTTTAGCATGTGGCAAACATCTCTCCCTGAGACCTGCTATGAAAGGGTTTCAGGCTGAATTTCATTTAACTTTCTCCGTGTCTAAGATAGTGTCTTCATCAGAGCTAGCAATCTAACATATGTAACAACTGTGCACAGAAAGAAGCAGGTAAATACTGAGGAGTAGATTTTCATGAACTCACCATCACTATAAGAAAAAAAAAATCTTCAAATTGTATTCGGGATTGATCATACCTCAATCTCATCATTTTCATCATTCAAAAGGGAGATAGCTAATGATCGTTACTAAGATAAAAATAATGAAATTGTTTTCAGCTTCTATAGCATGATTGTATAATTCTCTGCTCAATTTAAAATAAATTCTTCCATTGTGGATCAAACTGAGCGGTTATCAGAAATGATGTTGTATTTTCAGAGAAGAATGATAGCCCCGAGCTTAATCAACCCTCTGAAAATATAATGTACATTCATAGAAATATTTTAAAAATATATCCTGAGGTTTTTATCTTGGTTGGAAATATAGCATACTCAATTATATAGGACAGAAACCATTCAGCATGTGCCTTGAGGGCCATTAAGTTCCCCAGGACTTGAGATAATGAAGATAAACAGTTTAACCTTTGCTAGACTTGGGACCCTGGTTACCACAATGTCTCATTAGGAAGAGGCACACTAGGAAAAGCACAGAAAAATGCATTACCAAGCACCATGCCTCTAAGTGGTGCCCCAGATCCACTACTTTTACAGTCTAATTTTGTTTTCTCACCTTATTCTAGCTATTTTCTATACCCAGACCACAGTGCTTTTGTGAAAGATTTTTGTCACTAAATTCTCAGCTTACCTTTTGAGAGTTAAAAATCACCTACCTGTTGACCCAATAGCTTGCAATGTATTTTATAAATTGAAATCTTTTAGGGACAAACGTTGAGATGCCCCCTAGCATTTAGAAAAGTTTCTGACGTTTGATTTGCAATTATTGAGAAGTCATTTTGCAATTATTGAGAAATGGGGTGGGGGTAAGGAAAAATGTGTTAGACTATTTGTGACTAGCAAAATCTATGACGAAACAAAGTTGCAATCTTATCTTGGTTATTAGAACCTGATAACAATAACTTAGTTTCTTATGTAACAATATAAGGTAGTGGAAATAATAATGACTTATTCTGCTTCTCTTGAATGGATCTCAGGAGGAAATAAGCCAATGGCACATCTTGCTTCTGATCCCCACCATTGAGGAGATAGATGGTCCATTGAAGAGCAGGATCTTGTTTCTCTTGATAGGAGTAAGAGGAACACTATAAGGCACAGCTATAGATGGAGGAAAACATGCATACTATTTGGAAAAGCCACTTCAGCTCTTGAGAGCTTGTAAAGACTCAAACAAAGTCAAGTCACAGTGTCATATATTTCAAGATGGACTTGACCTTTCACCCTTCCCAAGAGAGAAAGATTATCTGGCCTAGGAATACAAGTGGATAACAACTTCACAGAGATGAATCATTATGTCACTTCCTTATTTCCCAATGGATGTAGTAAATAAGGCATCTTTTTAAAATAAAAGACCTAGGGTTGAATGTCTTATTCTATCAAGTCACATGAGAAGACGTGTGAAGGTTAGAATAAATTACATTTTTGTGATTCTAAATCCATTGGTTCAATCATGGAACTTGAAGAATCTTTTACTGTGCTATCTTGTAACATCCAAGATAGCTCAAGAAGTTGAGGTTGTGAGGACCAAACAATAACAGATGCAATATAATCTGGATATATTTAAAATCTCCAACAGATAGTTCCTAAGAAAGCTGAACACTAAGGAGTACCATCAAGGCAATAATAAAACGAGGTTGTTGGGTTGTTTTTAACATATTAAAATAAAACAGAATTCCCTCTTTCCTTTTTATAGAGAGTCATGTTATGACTTTGGTGGGCACAGGTACTTTTATCCTCCTGGTTCCCTTCCTCCAAAAAAGATTTAAAATTATATTTTATGAATACATTGTCATAAAGGTGAATATATTAATATTATGTATTATTTTATTTGACCTAAAAGTTCATTTTCTCTGATAAAAATAAAACACTTTCTTAGGCCCTTAGCAGTATCGTGGGCCTTAAGTACTGTGCCTTGTGTATCTGCTAGAAAAGTCAGACTGCTATTATCTAGTTGTATCTAGAAACTGTGCATCTTCTTTCAATTTGCAATACAGATTCTCATGCCTAGGAGTCACATCTTAGGGAACTAACACACTAGAAACTGAGGTATACCCAGCAAAACATTAAATATAACTTCAAATGCTTTTTTTTCCCCCTCAAATTCATTATATCAAGTTTATTTGATTCGCAAATATGCCTGCTACTCAAAGTAGATTTGTTGGTTCCTTTTGAACAATGCTAGCTTTCCTCAAGTGTCCTCTGAAGGAAGCTCCAACTCTTGAAAATCCAGATCTTCCACATTCTTACTATCTACTGTATGCCCATAATTCATCTCTGCATCACAGCCCTACTTCATGAAATCAGTGGGTTAGACAAACAAAACCACAAGAACATAAACTCCAAAAGGCAGAGATTTTTTTTTTTCTGTGTTTGGTCTGTTTTGTTCATTTTTTTCACTGATGAATCTCAAATACACAGAACTTTGCCTGATACATAGTGAATGCTCCATATGTACTAAGTGAACAAACGTCCGTTGATTTTATTTCCTTTAAATCTCTTTCTACAGCCTGTTTTCCATCTTCTTAGTTTTTGTCACCATTGTCTCTTTCCTTCATTGATCCATCTGCCTCTATGATCTTGCTAGTATTTCTCCTATGTGCTTTTCTGAGTGTTATTCATAATGCTCAGTTTCGACGATGTAGTCATCGCCATCTTATTTTGAAGTCTTTTGATGGTTCCTCATTTTCTTTAGAAGCAAACAAACAAAATCCAAACTATTTAAGTATCTAGTATAAAAATCTCTTCATGTACCGACACCAGACTATATCTACTCTTGTCCCAAGTAGGCTACTGAATTATTTGATAGAATTGAGAATCTACTCATGTCTTTAGCTTCCAGTTCTCTGCACATGTCATTCTTCTGCACGGATAATCCTTTCTCAAACCTTTCATAAATTCACTTCCCTTGATCCCACACCTAACCTGACTAATTCCTACCTTCTCTTCCCTTTAGGAATCCTAGGCATTCTCCTATGTTCTCATATATCACCTGCAACTTCCTTTCATGATAGCACTCATTTGACTTTATTGTGACTAGGTGTTTAGGTATCTGTTTCCCCCACTACATTGTAAGTTTCTCCAGGGAACAGTTCCATTGTGCAATATTTCATCCCCAGAACCTGGAACAGTATCTAGAACTTGTAAGAAATGTAATAAATGAGAATGGATGACTGAATTAATTACTTAGGCTTTGCTACATTTAAAGGAAAATTGATGTATTTCAGGATTTAACAGATTAAAGTTATGTGTACCACTTCATGTATTTGTTTATTTACAAACCGTTCAAAGTAATTGGAAATATTTCTATTATTTATTTATTTGTTTGTTTATTTATTTATTTATTTTGGGGGGACAGAGTCTCACTCTGCCACCCAGGCTGGAGTGCAGTTGGCTCACTGCAACTTTGTCTCCTGGGTTCGAGCACTTCTCCTGCCTCAGCCTCCCAAGTAGCTGGGACTACAGACACATGCCACCATGCCCAGCTAATTTATGTATTTTTAGTAGACACGAGGTTTCACCATGTCGGCCAGGCTGGTCTCTAACCCCTGACCTCAGGTGATCCACCTGCCTTGTCCTCCCAAAGTGCTGGGATTACAGGCGTGAGCCACCTTGCCTGGCCTCTCCATTCTTAATAGGAAATAATAAGGATGATTTGAGTTAAGATTGTTGAATTCAGATATTATTTTTAGAAGTCTATGTACATTCAATATTGGGTGCATTTCAGAAAATAAATATTTTTATGTACT
>NW_012105198.1:349735-353257 GCF_000951045.1 Mandrillus leucophaeus
AATGTGGGCATTAGTTGTACAGATTATACAGTTATCTATGTATTTTACAGTTCCTGCAAAAAGAGAAGGTGATGGACACCTAACCATGCTCTAAGTTTTGGAGTTGAAGCCATCAGTGGGGAGTGGGGTTTGGGGGATGGTGTTGAGGAAAGTGATATGCCACACGAGAGTGCAAAAGTACAGCATCAAATCCTACCCCTAGGAGTGAAAGATGTCAAGGCAGAGAGATTTACATACCCTACAAGTTACCTTTGGAGGATGCCAAGACACTGTTGAAGGAGTTGAGAGAGGCTCATGAGTACTGCAAAACTAATGGTCTAGGACAGAGAAAGAAAATGATTGCTGTGAAAAGAAAGGAACAAAATTGGCAAAATGACGTTTGCTGTTGTTGAAGCTAGAGAGTGAAAGGCAAACACGCTGCATCCTAGGTCTGCTTGCTACAGATAAGATTTCTCTGAATGTAAGAGTCAGTGCACTGAATATTCAAATGTCAGGCAGTAGTCTTCAACTATAAAACAAAAAGCATCCATAAACACATGACCCACAGGATGGCTTTGTGCTACCATTACTGACAGTTTTCTTAAAAGGAGATTAAAAGACACTGTACTCAGGTTTCCTATAGACAAATGAAAGTGGCAAGGATGAGAAACATGCAGTGTGTAAAGCAGATAAAGGGAAAGAAGATTTTCCAGCAAATACGTATTCTGCTGACAGAATGAAAAGAAAAGCAAAAGAGAAATAAGTACAGTTATGAATGTTGAGGATCATATTAATTAAAATAGACTTTGGGAATGAGTGTTGTGCTTTTATCAAAGAGAGTATAGTATAGTTTTAAAGAGAAAGGCCAATGATCCAGAGTGCTGAATGACTGGGTGATTTTTAAACCGGAGTCTTCTAAGTCTGTTAATTTATTTACTGGCTATGACAAAATCCAGAAAAGTATCAATCGCTGTAATAACCCAGTTGTATTTATACAGAAGGTCAAATATTACAAGCCTACTGTTCAAGAAAATAAACATGTAGATAAGCAGAAGGCATAGTTATTAAAAGCAACAAAGCTGGATTTAATTCTAGCACTGCCTCTGGTTGGCCCTTTCAGTTTGGGTAAGCTGCCCAATGAATCTTTTTCTCAGCCTCCTGTACTGGAAATACGAAAATCAAAACAAGTGCACCATTAAATCCTTTTCTGTCTACTATTTTGGAAATTTATTAAATCTTTCTGATATGCTGTGGAAATAAGAAGAAAAGGGTGTTTTGTGGAAGAAAATACATTATTTTAGTAAATAAGAGCAGATACATGTTATTGTATTTTATATTTTTTGTGTTTTGAAACAAAGTCTTGGTCTGTCATCCGGACTGGAGTGCAGTGGCACGATCATAGCTCACTGCAGTCTCAAACTTCAGGATTCAAATGACCCTGCTGCTTCAATCTCCCAAATAGCTGGAACTACAGACACCTGGCACCATGCCTGGCTAATTATTATTATTAATAATTATTATTTTGTAGAGGTGGAGTTTGTTGCCCAAGCTGGTCTCAAACTCCTACCCTCAAGCAATCCTCCCACCTCAGCTTCCCAAAGTGGTTATTGCACTTTATAAATTGCTTAAGTAATATATGCTTTCCAAATCATGTATGCAGAAGGACTCATAGGTATTAGAAAATTACTGGATTGCAAAATTGAATGTGGAAATCTACTGTTTGGCATTTTACTTTCCTTTCTTTGATATACTAGAAGAATAGCTACAAATATTTCCTCTTAATTTCCAAAATGATTTGAAGATTGGGCTCTCCTTGCCCACAAATAAATAAAAACTAATTTTGGAATTACTGATGATTTTGGTGTGCCATTTAGAGAGATATTAAGGTTTATTTTGAAAGAACAAACGAAGGAAAGAGCTTGAGTTGCACACCTATCTCCTATTCACATTCCATTGGCCCAAAGTTGGTCACATGGACACTTCTAACTGCAAGGGAGGCTGAAAAATGTAGTCTTCAATGGCGATCAATTTATGCAAGTAAAACTGGAAACATTTTGTTACTAAAAGAAAAAAAAAGTGGATACTACATGGTAAGGCAGTTCCTAAAGAAGGGAGTAAGTCTAGCACCCTGAAAGAGCTGAGTAGGAAATTTGACAGAGCAACAAAAGGATATGTTTCAAGTGTGCAACTGTCATGGGAGTGCTAAGTCATACTGAGGAACACACAGTTTTCACTGCACAAGCACCTCCTATCCCTTGTTTCCAGGGTATAGGTTGTTAAAAGAAAAACTTTAGCCAAGTTAAATTTAAAAGAGTTTAATTGAGGAAAGAGTGAATCAGGCAGTCTCCCTGAGCCAGAATGGGCTCAGACACTCCAGTGCAGACACCTGGTAGAAGAAGATTTATGGACAGAAAAAAAAAGAAAGTGACATATAGAAAATAGAAGTGAGGTATAGAAGCAGCCAGATTGGTGATGCTCAGTGTTTGCCTTATTTGAACATGGTTTGAACAGTTGGCCACCTTTGATTGGCCGATCAAACTTTTCTCAGGGATTGGCACAAGAGTAGGCTATGGTCTGTTTACAACTCCATTTAGATTATAGTACATGATGTATGGAAAAACCTTTAGGCTGAACTTAAAATATGTAAGGAGGCAGCTTTTGGCTAAACTTGATTCAATGCTGTCAATTTTACACAAAGGGTCTAGTGAAAACTTCGCTTCATCAGCATTCAGGAACCCTCTCACTGGCAAGAGAAATGCTATTCTATACCACAAGTCTATTCTTAGGCTCTGATAAACTCTGTATGGCCAGACACTGGAAAACACAGGAGAATAGGTGTGAAGCCCTGGACAGCTAGGGTAGTGGTCCGCTTGAATAAGCAAAAGACTCCACCATAAATTGGAATAATCATTAATAATACATTTGCTACTAATGTTCATATAGACAAGTCTTAATATGAAAAAAGCAATGTACACATATATAACTGTAATATAATATAAAGCCTATATAGGGCAGATCAAATATTATCATAAATAGAGCAGGACCATATTTTGAAACATTACCATTAAGTAGAAGATTTTGTTAGTAGATGCCAAGGTGATAGATATTAATTACAGGCAAGAAAACTAATTTTCTTTTAAATGTTTTATTTATTAATTACTTTCATAAAAATTGTACAATCCCAAGTGTAGATTTTTCTCACTTCGTCATGAGAAGAAGGGCTGTTGTGGATGTGCATGTTGAATGAGAAATGTGTTTCTTTAGCTCAAACTTTCTGTTCCATTATTGGGAACAAGAAATAATTTCTCCTGACAGAATATACCTGAGATAAAATGGAATTGTTATGAGGAAAATGTTTCCATAGCTGTATATATACGTAAAACATATTTATCAGTAAAAAGACTGTTTTAAAAATGTTATACACAGTAATTTCATTTTCACTAATTGCTTTAGTGTGGCAGTAATTCACTAGGAAGGATCTGAGGTGTTCTCTCTCCCAAGACTCTTTTAATTTTATGGAAAGCCACAAACAATGTGTTAAGA
>NW_012105198.1:353727-356859 GCF_000951045.1 Mandrillus leucophaeus
TGTAGAGGTGGAGTTTGTTGCCCAAGCTGGTCTCAAACTCCTACCCTCAAGCAATCCTCCCACCTCAGCTTCCCAAAGTGGTTATTGCACTTTATAAATTGCTTAAGTAATATATGCTTTCCAAATCATGTATGCAGAAGGACTCATAGGTATTAGAAAATTACTGGATTGCAAAATTGAATATGGAAATCTACTGTTTGGCATTTTACTTTCCTTTCTTTGATATACTAGAAGAATAGCTACAAATATTTCCTCTTAATTTCCAAAATGATTTGAAGATTGGGCTCTCCTTGCCCACAAATAAATAAAAACTAATTTTGGAATTACTGATGATTTTGGTGTGCCATTTAGAGAGATATTAAGGTTTATTTTGAAAGAACAAACGAAGGAAAGAGCTTGAGTTGCACACCTATCTCCTATTCACATTCCATTGGCCCAAAGTTGGTCACATGGACACTTCTAACTGCAAGGGAGGCTGAAAAATGTAGTCTTCAATGGCGATCAATTTATGCAAGTAAAACTGGAAACATTTTGTTACTAAAAGAAAAAAAAAGTGGATACTACATGGTAAGGCAGTTCCTAAAGAAGGGAGTAAGTCTAGCACCCTGAAAGAGCTGAGTAGGAAATTTGACAGAGCAACAAAAGGATATGTTTCAAGTGTGCAACTGTCATGGGAGTGCTAAGTCATACTGAGGAACACACAGTTTTCACTGCACAAGCACCTCCTATCCCTTGTTTCCAGGGTATAGGTTGTTAAAAGAAAAACTTTAGCCAAGTTAAATTTAAAAGAGTTTAATTGAGGAAAGAGTGAATCAGGCAGTCTCCCTGAGCCAGAATGGGCTCAGACACTCCAGTGCAGACACCTGGTAGAAGAAGATTTATGGACAGAAAAAAAAAGAAAGTGACATATAGAAAATAGAAGTGAGGTATAGAAGCAGCCAGATTGGTGATGCTCAGTGTTTGCCTTATTTGAACATGGTTTGAACAGTTGGCCACCTTTGATTGGCCGATCAAACTTTTCTCAGGGATTGGCACAAGAGTAGGCTATGGTCTGTTTACAACTCCATTTAGATTATAGTACATGATGTATGGAAAAACCTTTAGGCTGAACTTAAAATATGTAAGGAGGCAGCTTTTGGCTAAACTTGATTCAATGCTGTCAATTTTACACAAAGGGTCTAGTGAAAACTTCGCTTCATCAGCATTCAGGAACCCTCTCACTGGCAAGAGAAATGCTATTCTATACCACAAGTCTATTCTTAGGCTCTGATAAACTCTGTATGGCCAGACACTGGAAAACACAGGAGAATAGGTGTGAAGCCCTGGACAGCTAGGGTAGTGGTCCGCTTGAATAAGCAAAAGACTCCACCATAAATTGGAATAATCATTAATAATACATTTGCTACTAATGTTCATATAGACAAGTCTTAATATGAAAAAAGCAATGTACACATATATAACTGTAATATAATATAAAGCCTATATAGGGCAGATCAAATATTATCATAAATAGAGCAGGACCATATTTTGAAACATTACCATTAAGTAGAAGATTTTGTTAGTAGATGCCAAGGTGATAGATATTAATTACAGGCAAGAAAACTAATTTTCTTTTAAATGTTTTATTTATTAATTACTTTCATAAAAATTGTACAATCCCAAGTGTAGATTTTTCTCACTTCGTCATGAGAAGAAGGGCTGTTGTGGATGTGCATGTTGAATGAGAAATGTGTTTCTTTAGCTCAAACTTTCTGTTCCATTATTGGGAACAAGAAATAATTTCTCCTGACAGAATATACCTGAGATAAAATGGAATTGTTATGAGGAAAATGTTTCCATAGCTGTATATATACGTAAAACATATTTATCAGTAAAAAGACTGTTTTAAAAATGTTATACACAGTAATTTCATTTTCACTAATTGCTTTAGTGTGGCAGTAATTCACTAGGAAGGATCTGAGGTGTTCTCTCTCCCAAGACTCTTTTAATTTTATGGAAAGCCACAAACAATGTGTTAAGAAAGTTAAATTTTTTAAATCTTGGAGAGAGAAAAAGGTTTTTTCATGTCTGTTTTACCACTTGACAATATTGTGACTGCCTAGAAGCTTTGAATATCCTGTGTATGTTGGCTAATTTTCCAGCTTATGAGTCTGATCCTTCCCAAGGTAGAAGCCAGAAATTAAGTTCTCAATCTCTCTTAAAGTTGGGATAGAGGCTTGTGACTTACATGCTACAGATTAAGTATATACATGCCAGTTTTGACTATAAAACTACAAATTGAAGAATTAGATATCATGCCCGATCCACTTCTGTTCTGGTGGCTGCACACCTATCCGGTTTCTGAAGACCTCACCAGCAAAAATTTTAGTGTTATTAGCCAACATCCAGCGTGGCGTCTGTTGCCAGGGTTACTGAAGCAGTTATGAAGTGTGATTTTGATTTTCTTCTTTGATTCATAGCCTGGTTTTCTGTGTGGTCTTCAAGATTGCTTGAGAGAGAAGAATGGGAATTTCATTGAGTATGTAATTATTTATTTTATATATCTTACATTTTTTTTACTGTATTCAGAGTAAACATATTCCCATTCACTAAATCACTTATGAATATATGATTTTAAATAACTGCACAGTATTTCCCATTTTACCCTTCAAATCTATGTTTCATCTTTTTCACATTGCTTTCTTTCTGGGGCTAATCTGTGTATATGAAATAAAACAGCTCCTTAGATCTCTGGTTTCAGGTGGGTTTGGACAATGGGGAACTAGGGTAAAATAGCAGAGAAAGGAGGAAGCCTGAAGTCAGGCATTTGTATTCCCCTTGTTCCTTCTTACTGGATTAACTCTGATTGGCTGCTGCTCTCAAAGAGATTCACTTTACATCCAGATTTTCTTAATTGCTACTTACTCACTCCAGCCTAGACATTGCATTCCTTATGATTTACTTTCACACACTTAGATCCTCTTCAAATAGCTTTAATTTGTGACAATTATACGTTTTCTTTAGGGTCTCTGACTGGAGCAATATTCCATTGTAGGAATATATCATAATTTACATCACTATTTTCCTAGTGTTTTACATTTAGGATTCTCTTGATTATTTTAAGTCTAAACATTGCTGTAATTAGATATTAAT
>NW_012105198.1:358254-358620 GCF_000951045.1 Mandrillus leucophaeus
GATGTTTGTCCCCTAGCTGCATAAATGTAAGTCATAAAAAATGCTAAATGTTGACAGTTTTACTCCACCTGAAATTTACATTAGGTAGTCACTGGGCTATAGAAGGTACAATGTCTGTGAGAGAACTCATCAAAAACATAGATATAAAACATATACCTGTCTTTTGTCTCAGAAGGCTGCATGACTTTTATCTCATCCCATAAATAATGGAGGCATCAGCACATTTATCTGCACACAATAACAAATCCCATCCTCTTGGTAATTGTAAAAACACTGAAGCCTGTTATTGACCTTGTGTAAAATATAGGCATGGGAGAGAAAGACAAAGAAACTTTTTGTCTGTCTATATCCACATCTAAAGCCCCA
>NW_012105198.1:359239-360411 GCF_000951045.1 Mandrillus leucophaeus
TATATCATAATTTACATCACTATTTTCCTAGTGTTTTACATTTAGGATTCTCTTGATTATTTTAAGTCTAAACATTGCTGTAATTAGATATTAATATATAATTCTGATGATTGTCTCTGGTTATTTCTTAATTATATTTTCTAATTGCTGCTATGCAGAGACTGACTTTTTTTTTAGTATGGATCTCTTACATTCACCTACATTGCTAAGATCTAATTAGCTATAATAGCTTAGCTCTAGAGTTTCTGGAATTTTTATGGAGACAATCCTATCAGCTGTAATTAAAACTGTGCATCTTTCTCTCTAATATGTCTACTTTCCATTTCTGTTTCATATCTTATTGCGTTGTCTGGAACATTTAGTAACATGTTGATTATACTGTTTTATTTTAAGTTAAATTGTGCATCTTTATGGGGCACATGTGCTATTTTGATAAACACGTACAATGTATAATGATCAAATCAGGGTATTTAGGATATCTATCACCTCAAACATTCACCATTTCTTTGTGTTAGGTACATTTCAAATCTTCTTTTCTAGCGATTTTGAAATATACAACATATTATTGTTAATTATAGTCACCTTGCTTATTCCTTAGATCTAATTGTATTTTGTATCAATTAACCAATCTCGCTATACCTCCCCTACTCCAAGCTGTTTTAATGGGCATATTTTCGTCCTGATTTCAAAGAGAATGCTTCTTAATTTTACCACTAAACATAAGCCATTGCTTTAGGATACATTTCTAGATGTTGAATTATTCAAACAGTATAAATATTTTAAAGCTTTTTGGAATATATTATGAAATTTCTCTCCAGAAAATTACAACATTTTATAACATCATCAATAGTTCCTGACAGTGCCTTGACCCACATAACCTTGCCAACATTAGCTGTGAATTCTATATGTTTTGTTATTTGTAACTAGATTACCTTTCTCTGCTTCATGGCCACACTTAAACCCTAATTTACCACAAGAACAACAATAACAAAAAGTAGGAATAAGATTCTGCTGAGAATTGATCAAGAATAAATATTACCCTTGTCGGTAGCTGACAACATATTCCATTTGTTTTATTTGTTTATTTATTTATTTATTTATTTATTTATCTTTGAGACAGAGTCTCTCTGTTGCCCAGGCTGGAGTGCAGTGGTGCTGTCATAGCTCACTGC
>NW_012105198.1:361591-363900 GCF_000951045.1 Mandrillus leucophaeus
TTTCCTATATTGTTAGAGTACACATTTTCTGACTGAATTACAGTGAAAATGGTTAGCAGCTATTTATTGATCACCATTTGCAAATATTTATATCCACATCCTAATCTCTGCCAGTTTCCCTGGGCTGGGCTCAAGAACTACAATGCTCCACATTGCCCTGTGTATTACAGCTAGATGGCATGATAAATGATAAGTCATGAAGTC
The DNA here is from genome assembly GCF_000951045.1 of Mandrillus leucophaeus. Taxonomy (NCBI): domain Eukaryota; kingdom Metazoa; phylum Chordata; class Mammalia; order Primates; family Cercopithecidae; genus Mandrillus; species Mandrillus leucophaeus. The sequence continues at coordinate 361,796 of NW_012105198.1, forward strand.
TCCCAATGAGCAACACACAATAATTACCATAATAGTTCAGAGAAGGGAGAGACAAAAGCAAGCCATAGCAGTAACAATAAGTCCCTTAAAAGAGGTAGGTTTTAGTTGGATCTTTAAGGCTGAGGTTGAATTGATGGAAAAGACAACAAAAATATTTCACAAAGGCCAAGAAAGATATGCATTATTGTTTTAGTCCATTTTAACACTGCTATAGAGAAATACCCAATACTGGATAATTTATAAAGGAAAGAGGTTTAATTGACTCACAGTTCCACATGGCTGAGGAGGCCTCAGGAAACCCACAATCATGGTGTAATGCAAAGGGGAAGCAAGCACCTTCTTCACAATGCAGCCGGAGATGGAGAAACAAAGGAGGAAGTTCCAAACACTTATAAAGCCATCAGATCTCATCAGAACTCACTCACTCTCATAAGAACAACATAGGGGAAACTGCTCCCAGGATCCAATCATCTCCCTCCCTCAACACATGGGGATTACAGGTCCCTCCTTCCCTTGACATGTGGACATTACAATTTGAGATGAGCTTTGGTTGGGAACACAGAGCAAAATCATGTCATTCTGCCCTTGACCCCTCCCAAATCTCCTGTTTTTTTCACATTTTAAAACCAACCATGCCTTCCCAACAGTCCCCCAAAGTTTTAACTCATTCCAACATTAATTCGAAAGTCCAATTCCAAAGTCTCACCTGAGACAAGGCAAGTCCCTTTCACTTATGAGCCAGTAAAATAAAAAACAAGTTAGTTCCTCCCAAGATACAATGAGGGCACAAGCATTGGATAAATATACTCATCTCAAATGGGAGAAATTGGGCAAAACAAATGGCCTACAGGCCTCATGCAAGTCTGAAATCCCACAGGGCATTTCATTAAATCTTCAAGCTACAAAATGAACTCCTTTGACTCCATGTCTCACATTTGGAGTATGCTGATGCAAGGGGTAGGCTTCCTTGGCTTTGGGCAGCTCCTTCACAGGCTGCCATTGAGTGTCTGTGGATTTTCCACGTGCACAGTGCAAGGTGTCAGTGGATCTACCATTCTGGGATCTGGAGGATGGTGGTTCACTACTCACAGCTCCACTAGAACTCCAGTGGGGACTCTGTGTAGGGGCTCCCACTCCACATTTACCTCCCACACTGTCCTAGCAGAGGTTCTCCATGAGGGCTCTGCCTCTGTGGGAGACATCTACCTGTACGTTCAGACATTTCCATACATCCTCTGAATTCTAGGCAGTGGTTCTGAAACCTCAATTCTTCCCTTCTGACATTATGTGGAAGCTGCCAAGGCTTCCACATGATGGAAACAATGACCCAAGCTGTACCTTAGACCATTTTAGCCACACCTGGATGCAGTGCAACGAGTCCCAAGACTGCACAAAGCAGCAAGGCCCTGGGCCCAACCCATGAAACCATTTTTTCCTCCCAGGTCTACAAGATCTCTGACATGCCCTGGAGATATTTTTCCCATTGTTTTGGTGAGTAATATTAGACTCTTCATTACTTATGCAAATTTCTGAAGCTGGCTTGAATTTCTCCCCAAAAAATGGGTTTTTCTTTTCTATCACATCATCAGGCTGCAAATTTTCCAAACTTTTAAGCTCTGCTTCCCTTTTAAACATAAGTTCCAATTTCAGATTATCTCTCTCAAGTTCAAAGTTCCAAAGAACTCTAAGACAGGGGCAAAACGCTGTCAGTCTCTTTGCTAAAATGTAGCAAGAGTAACCTTGGCTCCAGTTCCCAAGAAGTTCCTCATCTTCATCTGAGACCACCTCAGCCTGGACTTCATTTTCCACATCATTATCAGCATTTGGGTCAAAATCATTCAACAAGTCTCTAGGAAGATCAAAAGTTTCCTACATTGTCCTCTCTTCTGGGCCCTCCAAATCATTCCAACCCCTGCCTGTTACCCAGTTCCAAAATTGCTTCCGTATTTTCAGGTTATCTTTGTATCAGTACCCAACTCCTTGTACCAATTTACTGTATTAGTCCATTCTCAAGCTGCTATAAAGAAATACCTGAGACTGAGTAATTTATAAAGCAAAACATTTTAATTGACTCACAGTTCAGCATGACTTGGCGGGGGGGCCTC
>NW_012105198.1:363950-385901 GCF_000951045.1 Mandrillus leucophaeus
CAAGAAGTTCCTCATCTTCATCTGAGACCACCTCAGCCTGGACTTCATTTTCCACATCATTATCAGCATTTGGGTCAAAATCATTCAACAAGTCTCTAGGAAGATCAAAAGTTTCCTACATTGTCCTCTCTTCTGGGCCCTCCAAATCATTCCAACCCCTGCCTGTTACCCAGTTCCAAAATTGCTTCTGTATTTTCAGGTTATCTTTGTATCAGTACCCAACTCCTTGTACCAATTTACTGTATTAGTCCATTCTCAAGCTGCTATAAAGAAATACCTGAGACTGAGTAATTTATAAAGCAAAACATTTTAATTGACTCACAGTTCAGCATGACTTGGCGGGGGGGCCTCAGGAAAGTTACAATCATGAGGGAAAGCAAAAGGGAAACAAACACCTTCTTCCCAAGGCAGCAGGAGAGAAAGAAATGAAGGAGGAAATTCCAAACACTTATAAAACCATCAGATCTCATGAGAACTCACTATCACAGGAACAGCATGAGGGAAACTCCCTTCCTGATCCAATCACCTCCCTCCTTTGACATATTTAGATTACAGATGCAATTTGAGATGAGATTCGGGTGAGGACACAGTGCCAAACCATATCAAGTATCATTAGGGAGATGTTTATGAATCTAATACGTATTCAAAAGACAAGATAACAGATTTACTTGGAGGAAAAAGGGATGTGAGTTTGGATAGGGAGCATAGTAAACAATTATTCAAAGTCTTCAAATATAGGCTGAATAGTTTCAGCTTGATTTGAAAGGTGAAGGTCACCAAGTATTTGGAATAAGAGCCTCAACTTGCCTTCCATAGCAGATACCACAATTTGATCAAAGTTCTCCATCTCCTTGAAGCCAGATAGAACCTAAGATTCCTTAATTGTTGAGATAAACTATCAAAATTGATTCATAATATTAATCCCTTTTGCCATGCTGGGTATAGGTAACTCATTTTGAGCCATAAAAGAAGAGAAGAATGCAGCTTTAAAGAATGACCCAAGGTGAAGGCCAGTTAATTAAAATGTTTATGAAATAATCCAGGCAATGAATCCTGAAAACCTTTAAATTGAAAGGGCAGGATCTAATGGAAGACATGCTGAAAGATGAAGCAGAGACAGAGGATTCACTTACACCAGGTTAAAGAAAAACTCTTTCATTTAGCTAAAATAAATAATTCAGCTAATAATTCAAGTTATTCAACAAACATTTATTAGCAATCTGATGTACGATAGTATAGGGCTAAAGCATTTACAAACTTTATCTGAATTAATTCTTTTAAAATTAGTATTAATTTTCTGTTTCTTTGAGATCATCATGTCTTTTGCGTGAACATGGATGGAGCTGGAGGTTATCATACTTAGCAAACTAATGCAGGAACAGAAAACCAAATACCACATGTTCTCACTTGTAAGTGAGAGATGAATGATGAGAATTTATGAACACAAAGAAGGAGATAATAGACACTGGTGTCTACTTGAGGCAGGAGAGTGAGAAGAGAGAGAGGAACAAAAAAGGTAACTATTGCATACTGGTTTTAATACTTGGGTAATGAAATAATATGTACAACAAACCCTTGTGACACTTGTTTATCTATATAATAAAACTTCACATGTACCCTCAAACCTAAAATAATTTTTGTAAATGAGGAATGGCTCAGAGAAATTAAGAAACTTGTTCAAGATCCTACATCCTTTCAGCTCTATCACACTTCTGAGATCAGATGAAACATGAAAAAATATTACAGCCTAGTTGACTTTACATTTAAAAATATTTACTAGAAATTATAGCCTAATTAGAAGCTCAGCACTACAGCAAGTTTAGTATGAAATGAATATTTTATTACTCTTTTTATTTTGAGGGTTAAAATTGTTCTTAGACTCTAAGTAGAAAATAAAATCTGGTAAACTTGATAGCAATAAACTTGCTGACATCAAACTTTATTTTTAAGACTAACACAGGATTGAAAAAAAAATAACTTCATTTAATACATAGGAGTGCAATATAATCAAAGGGAATGATGCAAATTATATGTTGAGTCCTTTTTAGTTCATATGCTGACACTTACTTGGATCATTCAGAAAAAAAATTGAGAATTTTTAGTTGGGTATTTTTGTTATTTTAAGTAATTGAGTTAATATTATATATTTTATCAAACAATTGTCAATTCTTCAATTCACAGTGCTTCAAAATGTGCTCCATAAATATTAATTGACAAGACAAGACATTGGGCCATAGATAGTATTTATTGTTCTAGCAAAGATAATTAGCCAAGCAGCCAAATGTCATTTCTTTTATAAAAATTCTACAGTGTCTCATTATTTACTCAAAGTAATTGCCCAAATCCTTACTAGGAAGAAACTCCAAGGTCTGACTCCATGCCCACCCTCAACCTTTCCCTGACCTTATCTCCATCTTCTCTCTCCCTCTGCCTCTTCAGTCCAGTCACACTGGCCTGGGTGTTGTACTAAAAAGCCCACATCAGCTTGTTCCTTACGGTTTTCTTTTCCTATTGTCTCTTCTGGAAAGTTCTTCCCACCTTACTTCCTCCTACAAGTCTTCACTCAAATCTCGTCTTATCAACGAGTCCTATGAAAAGCACTTCCAACCAGCTGCCACCTGACACTGCAATTCCTCTTCCCTTGTTCTCCTTCCATTTTTTCTGCAGCACTTACCACTTTTTAACATATGTTGTTTACTCAATAATTACATTGATTTGTTATTTTCCCGTTATAATTACAAGTTCAATGAAAGCAGAAACCTTTGTCATTCTTGATTGCTGCTGTATCCCAAAGAGCTATAACAAGCTATATAGTCAATAAATAGTTTCTGAAAGAATGAATGAATAAATAATAAGGGTAAATAACAATAGTTAATGCTATCTGAGAGCATTTATTTGCCAAGAACATTAAGTGTTAAACTACCTACTAAGTACGATCACATTGTTTTTTTCATTTAAGTCTCATAACAATTGTTTAAGGGGATGAGAATTTATAGTAAATAATAGACTACAGGTTTCCTAACCATAACTGGTTGTCTAACCCAAGTCTCCAAACTTTTGCTTCGTATTGCTATGGCTGAAATATAGAGAAAAACATGTTTACTCTTATTATAGTTAAGACATACCAGTATTCAACAATGAAGTCATAGCACATTTGGAATTTGATCAAAAATCTAAATTTTGATTCAGGATTAAAATTAATATGCTATAGCAATACCTCTAAGAAAACAAAGAAAATTCTTCTTAAATTATTTGACTGTTATTCTATTAGCTGCTAATTATGATTGGATTCATAAACTAAAAAATGTTTCAGACATATGTAACTAATTTATATGAACTCTTTCACACTCAAGTTGTACAATGATTTTTTATAATATCTCTACTATACCAAGGTAAATTACACTTTAATTCAAAAATATTTCAATGATTAAATATTTTGAAGTTTCATTTTGGAGACCTATATAGCTTTTCTGTCATATTACTAGTATATTATAACCTTCTTTTTGCATTGCTGAAATCAGATGTCAGAGGTCACTTAAGAAGGCTTTAAACATGCCAACCACATGCATTAGATTCCAGTAAGCTTAGAAACCCTATAATTATTCAACTGCCTAATTATAATCAAGTATCTTTAAATGCAATCTTATTTTGAACATACTTGAAGATGAAATTGTAGCAAATAAGAAAAATTCTCCAACTTATCAAATTATCTACCTACAAAATTTTCTCTGTAAAAGCAAATGAAAACAACTAGGAAAATGTATATTTTAATTCGGCGCAACTGTAGCTATGACAAAATGGAAAATGGCTCCCCTATGAAAGGCAATCTCTTTGTTAAAGTGCTGACAAGCCAAAGATAAGTTATTGTTCTTTTAATTAAAAATAAAATAATTATTTCAAGGAAATAAAAACAAGGTAAAGAGTTAGGCTGCATTGCATAAAACCAGTGAGGACAAAGATAATTTACAAAACCATGTATGCTCTATGGCATTCATTAAAGCAAAAGCACTAGGTTTCCTGTTTTGATAACTCAGGACATTAATTATTGCAGTTTGGAAGGCTGCCTCTTTTCTTATATGGGGAGGCTGTGCCATCATGAGAATACTTTGGGGAGGCTGCTAACAAGACCACTTTTCTTCATGTATTTTTTTTTTCTCATTTTAAAACACTGTGGTAAAATATACATAATATAAAATTTTTGATGGTACAGTTCAGTTAAGTATATTCACATTGTTGTACAACTATCTTTTTTTTTCCTTTACGCCTACAAATAAAACATTATCATTCTACCTGCTTTATCAAATCTTGTTCATCCAAGTCACACACTAGGGAACAGATTAGGGTCGCGAAGAAATTTCTTAGGAAGTTCCAGGACCTCATAATTTATATTTCCCAAGTGAAGTGCATAATAAAAGACCATTGAAGGGCCTGGTAATTCTGACCCCTTTGCCTGTTTCTAATAATAGCTGCCATTTTTGTTTTGTTTTGCCTTGTTTCTATAAATTTATGTATACCACACATCCATATCCCAAAGTATGTTCCTTGGAGCATCAGTTGTAGGGGTGCTACCCAGAAAAGGTGTTACCCAGAAAAGAAGTTGTAGGTGTTATCCAGAAAAGAAGTATGTGATCAAACAAATTTAGACCCACTCAATTAAACGTGTGTCCTTTCTGCAGAGTTTCTTAGAACTTCTCACATGCCGTTGGGAATTGTGGCTGTCTAAGTCAGAGAGGTGGCCTGCAGGTTTCACAAAGATCTCAGACCACTGAATTTTGTTATTGTTTGAGAATATTTTAGAACTATTTTGCAAAGGAGTACACCTTGGAAAACATGAGATTACAGCTCTATACCTCTGTCATTTTTATCATTACAGTATCTTTTGGCATGAAAAACTTCTTTTTAAAGAAAACATTTGGTTTGATGTTTCATCATCTTGGAAACTTCTGTCACTTTCCATATCCACCATCTTGTGTTAAACTGTCCACCTGTTTACTGCAAAACTCCTCACCTTTTTGCCATTTGTTCACTCCGCCCAGTATTTTTACTTTCAAAGTTTTACCTCCCTTCACAAGAGGTTAAGGCAGCAAATATACAATCTAAGTGAGAAGGAGAAAGAAATTCATTACATAAGTCTTAAAGGAAAAAACAGAAAATCCAAAGCATACTGAAAGAAAGCCTTGCAATAGGTAAGGCTCAAGAACTTTATGTCATAGCAGGACACCAAGAAAGTTCTAAGAAGGCTGTGTCAGAATACCCTCTGCCGACTTTCAACCCCAGGATCAACACTTCACATGCATTAGCAGAGGGAGATAAATCAATGCTTTTCATGTTTTGTGCTGTATCTATTTTGTCCCCTACCCCAACCCCAATCCACCACTGCTTTGAAGAAAAGGTTGACCTCTCCAGATTCTGGGAGGAGATCAGTGTATTTGGTCTGCTCTGACTGAGGATAAATAAGGACAGATCCCAGACTCCAGCCAGTGCCTAATAGCTAGAGTAGAGCACATCAGCTACCCAGAATGAACTGCTTAAAATTGCTGGTATCTGTATTAAATTCTGGTCTCCTGCAAAATCAATATTGAGGTATCAACACTTAATAAGAAGGTTCCGGGCATTTTTAGCAATATTTATTTACAGTGTTTGCTCTGATAGGCAATGAGCCAAATCCATCAGCATTGGAAAGGCTTTCAATTTGTGAAAAAAAGTTAAAGGTATTTAGACATGGATACTAGGATCAACAATCTCTTTAGCCAGGACTTCCAAAGCAAAGCCCCTGCAAGTGCCAATCTAAGCCCACTGGAGAGTTGGAAAACAGGGAAAATGCCTTCTTTGGACAATCATGGTGGTGGTTGGTCAATATCTTACTTGTTTGAGATCATTTGCCCTATGAAAGGCAGGAGGCTGGTAGTGGGAGTTTTCTGAGTTCATTTTTTTTCCCGCAGATCTTCTCATTTCCCTGAAAATTGCTAAAGTATGGTTTTTGGCTCCTGCAGGGCTCTCTCTCTCTCTCTCTCTCTGTCTCTCCCTGCCCTGGCTCCTCCCCTGCCTTAGTCCCTCTTTTCTGTTTACTAATCCCCCCTCATAGTTTCAACAAGAAGCACAGTCACCACACTAACTTCTGCAGGAATCCAGGAAGATAAGCTGTCTAAAGGCAACACCTGCCTCTGACCCTATAATACAGTCCTCACCAAAGAGACATGTTGTGGGTTGAATTGTGTCCCTCAAAAAGGTATGTTGAAGTCCTAACCTTTGGTGCCTGTAAAGAGGACTTTATTTGGAAATAAGCTATTTGCAGAAGTAATCCAGCTGCAATGAGGTCATACTGGATTAGGGTGAGCCCTAAATCCAATAACTGGTGTCCTTATAAGGAGAGGGTGAGATTTAGAGGCACAGCCTAGACACAAAGGGGAAATGTTCATGTGAAAGGAACATTTCAAGAGAAAGAAATCAGAATGATGAAACTATAAGCCAAGGAACGTCAGAGATTGTTGGCAATCTCTGGAAGCCATGGAGAGTCAGGGCAGATTCTTCCCTAGAGCCTTCAGCAGAATCATGGCTCTGCCAACACCTTAATTCCAGAGTTCTAGCCTCTGGAACTGTGAGACAATCAAGTTGTGTTGTTTTAGGTTTTAAGCCATGTACTTTGTGGTAATTTGTTACAGTAGTCCTAGGAAACGACAAGTGAGTACAAAGGTCTAGCTGTTTGCGTGGAAAAAAGAAGACATAATATGGGAAAAATAAAATTTTGATTAACATCCTAATAACTTACCTGGCACATGAGGAAGTCCAAGCAGGAGGAGAATAGCATCGAGCAGGCTATGAGTAACTGTTTTTCATTCATTGTACAAATACATATTGCATGCTTCTCTGGGCCTGGAAGGTAAATAGGACAAAGTCTTTACCCTGAAATGGGTCAAGTATAATGAATATGCAACAAACACAGGGCCACATGATTTCCATAAGTGCACAGGGGTGCTATAGAGATAGGGAGAAAGAGAACTTGATGAGAACGTGAAGGTCTGGAGTAGACTTTTTATTATTTTTTACTTTTTTTCAAGAAAATAAGATGTCAGATGGAGTTCTGCAGGATGAGCAGGTGTTGGCCGGGGAATAATGGTGTATAGGACATCTGAGGCAGGGCACGGGATAACCGATGTCAAAGGTGTAATACAGCGCATTATGAGTCATTGTGTATTCTTGGTCAAGGGGGACTAACGTAAAAAGAAGGCCTCTAGAGGAATTTAAGGACTAGGAGAAGAAATGCATCTTGTGTCATGCTAAGCACCCAGAGCTGACCCTATAAAAGATGGGAGCTAATGATGACTTTAAGCTAAGAGGTATTATGGTGACATTTTTATTTTGCATATGTCACTTTGGCGTAGAAGATGAAGTAGATGAAATCAAGGCCTCATGCATAAGAATTTCTCTTGGAGGCTGGGTGTGATGGCTCATGCCTGTAATCCCAGCACTTTGGAAGGCCGAAGCAAGCAGATCACCTGAGATCAGGAGTTTGAGACCAGCATGGCCAACATGGAAAAACCCCGTTTCTACTAAAAATATAAAAATTAGCCAAGTGTGGTGGTGGGCACCTGTATTCCCAGCTACTCGAGAGGTTGAGACAGGAGAGTCGCTTGAACCCAGGAGGCAGAGGCTGCCGTAAGCCTATATCTCACCATTGCACTCCAGCCTGGGCGACAGAGCGAGACTCTGCTCAAAAAAAAAAAAAAAAAAAAAAAAAAAAAAAAAAAAAAAAAAAAAGATGGTTAAGCACTTCATTTTCGTCTAATGGATTCATCCAGACGAGCTCTATCCATCATAACATGCTCAAAGAACAGACTCAAACTGCAGGAGATAGGATGCTAGTGTTCTCCATGCCAATTATTGATTCTAAGAGATCCAACAGCACTTCTTGTAGCAGGGAGCCCTGGGTCACTAGAATGCCCAGGTGTCTTTGTACATCAGGCTTTTGTGATTTGAGATTTGATGGTGTCTCTGCTCCACATCAATCACAAAGGCTTGTCCAGTACTCTCAGCATGTTCATCTATCCCTGTACCTTCAGAGGAATGTCATCTATGACATTAATTTTCCTTTGCCTCCTAGCTAACATTCACATGGAGTCATGATTTCTTTGCCTACTCCTAATTTTTCTTCACTTACAATGTCTTGAAAAGCCAGGTAAATGGTTCTCCCTGCTTTATTCATTAGATACAGAGTGATGTTACTTTCACTAAATACAATTTTTCTGAGGCAATATTCTCATTAAGTCCCAATCTGCTCTCTTCTAACAAGAAGGATACTCCAGCAGGAGAAGCTGCATGCAGAGTAAAAGGGTAAATCAGTCTTCATCTATATGATTTAAGCTACAATAACCTACACACAAACTCAAATTTAAAAAGAATATTTTGCCTTTTGTTAATACAATGCCTGGAATGCAGTGGTGTGATCTCAGTTCACGGCAACCTCTACCTGCCGGTCTCAAGTGATCCTCCCACTTCAACCTCCCACGTAGCTGGCACTACAGGTGGGCACCACCATACCCGGCTAATTTTTTTTTAATTTTATTTTTTGTGGAGACAGAGTTTCACTATGTTGCCTAGCCTGGTCTTGAATTCCTGGGCTCAAGTGATCCTCCCACTTAGGCCTCCAAAAAATGCTGGGATTACAAGCATGAGCCCACCATGCCCAGCCTGTAAAAAAAATTTTTTTAAATAATATTGATAAAAAGAAATGTTCATTAGTGAGAACTCAGGTATGTCAGTGTTAAAAATTCAAGTCAGACTAGCTTAAATGAAAGGAATACCTTACCTTACTTGTAACTAAAAATTTAGGGGTTAGAAATTAAAAAAAAAAAAGAATTTTTAAAGTTGTAATTATGTCTCTCTTTTCTTTTTATTTCTTCATCATTGCATGCACCTTCTTCATTTGTTTGTTTATTTGTTTTTAGAGACAAGGCCTCACGCTGTTGCCCAAACTGGAGGGCAGTGGCAAGATCACAGCTCACTGCAGCTTCAAACTCTTGGGCTTAAGCATTCCTCTTGTGTGAGCCTCCCAAATAACTGGGACTATGGGACTACAGACGTGAGCCACCAAACCCAAGTCACTTTTTTTTTTTTTTTTAGACACAAGGTTTTGCTATGTTTGCCAGGCTGGTCTCAAACTCCTAGACTCCAGTGATCCTCCTCTCTTGGCCTTCCAAATTTCTGAAATTACTGGTATGAGTCATCACGCCTGGCTTCACCTTCTTTCTATGTTATTCTTTTGCATTGTGAAACTGTCAAGCCATATAGGTGCAGTCATAGAAACTATTTTTCCCCAGTTGAAATTATCCCAGTTTAAACACTAGAAAGAAAGCATCTTTGCCCATGTAGCCATCTCTGAAGTCTCTGAAAAGTATTGTGATTGTCTATTTGGTTCTGCATCCATTTCGGAGCCAATCACCATGGCTATATAAGGAAGAGAGAGTAATGAACTATCCTATCGAAGTACTTGGACTGAAAGTAGAGGCATCCTAAAAGAAAGGGAATAATGTTACCAAGGAAGACATCAAGTGCTGAACTGAGAAAAATAAAGGCAAAGAAAGGGTTTATTAGTGCTTTGAATTCCAACTAAAGAAAGGCAGATCTGAGAGCAGGTGGAAATTTCTCCTAGCACCGTAAACTCACGGGAATATAAGCAAACAAACCATGGAGCATTCTACAATAACAGAGACTGTGTAGAATTCCTACCTCCAAACAGAAGTTTTTAATGAAGAAATTAACCTTGCTGCTTTTCATCCAAACTAAAATGTGTGTGTAGAGACACTCCCCCAACACAAATCATTTTTAATGTATAGAATAAAGTCTCAAGGGATAAATGGTTCTCCAGTTTTGTGGGTAAAGAATTATTTATCCTAATAGAGAAATAATTTTGTTTTATCCATTAGGGAGCACTGTTACTCTTTAACTCTTTTCTAAACTTAGCAAAAATATAAATTAAAAAAAGCACAAATGCACCAGTGTTTACTTTCTTTGGGAGATCTTCTCACTTCCAGAAAAAGATATCTCTATCTATCCTCCCAATCTCCATAATTATCAGTTTGTACCATTCATAAGAGACTAAAATGGTTCTATTTTGAATTTGAGTTAATTACAACATTTTTACATATCCAGTTTGTACATTTTTTGAATAACATCTACCTAAAAGACAATACATAAATAATTAATTTTGAGCAACTTCTGTGGTCAAGTTATATACTAATTATGTGAGTGTGTCTTGCTTGAAATACATCTATGAGATAGGCTCACCCCATTTTAAGATGACAAAGCTGTGGATCACAAAAGTAGACTAACTTGTCCATGATCAACTGCTAATGAAAGACATATCCAAGATCCGAACCCCCATAAGTGTTGCTCCAAAGCTCCTGAAATAGTCTGAAGGGGGCATGATTAGAGAGAGACCAGTTTGATGTGTATGGCTGTGATTCAGGTGACAGAAGACAGTGGCTTAGACTGTAGGATGGCAGAGAAAATGAGACGGATTTAAGGATATTTTAGGATGGCATCAACAGATCTTGATGCGAAGGTTAAACTCTGTTCCATCCACCAATGTTTCAGCCTTTTGGAAGTAGTTAGGAAACATGCTATGGAGGAGAGGTGGAGAGTGGAAGACGCAATAAGGCTGTTTAGAGTATTTACACCTCTTCCACCTCGGACGCTTTCCTGAAATTCTCAAGTGGTCACTATATTAAGAGCACATGGGAACTTATGAGAGAGGGAGCACTTTGGATGTTTGATTCCTTCAGGGCTCAGAATGAGAAGCAGGGTATTGGAAAAGGAGACTTTGAGGATGAAGCAATTAGTCATGTTGAGATGAAGAACTCCAAAGACAGGATAGAAGTTTCCTTATTAACTGTAACGCCAAGAAAACTGTCAGTCATTGGCCCGGCCGCTGTGAGTTTCTATTCCTTCTAATACTTGCCTGTCACATTCACATCGATGTTGCCTATGAATATGTAGATACTCTCAGGAAATGTGTAACCCTTCAGAGGGTGAATGCAAATTTAAACTCATATTTTACTTGTTGGAAGGCATTCATCACCTTAAACAGTATTAATGAATAACTAATTAAGGTTGCAGAAATCTTGTTAAATTTTCAAAACCAAAATTAACTTTCATAGGATGATGATAACTCAGTCATCCATTAAAGTGGTCGTAATTGTCTATTAGTCTAGTGTCACTTTAGTGCCAGAGAAAGGCCTAAAGTTAAATGGTTTCTATTCCAGGGACCATTTTCAGATATGAGTTGAGAAAATAATATAAAATAGAAAAATTTGAGGTCTGTGTGTACCAGACTAAATTAAATATTTCCAGCAACAATGCAAATGTAATCTATTTCATTCAGGCTATATTTTCTTCCCTTTCTATTTTTTTCTTCTCCCTCTTCTTTTCTTCCTTCTTTCCTTTTTTCCTCTTTTCTTTTCTTTTTACATTCCTTCTGTCTCTTTGCCACTCTATTCTTCCATTCTCCTTTAATAGTTTAAAAAAAAATCTATATTTTTCCCAAAATAATCCAGCAGAGGTCAAATGTTCTTTGCCTGAATTTTATAAACCTGGATGAAAGTGAATTCTGAAGACCTGCCTTTTGCTTTCAACATGAGGCAAATACTAGATATGCACACTTTCCTGGGTCCCTAAATGTTCTTTCTTCTCTTGCAGTTCTTTCTAGTTAACAAGACCATGGTGAACACACTGAGAGATAATGATCTCTCTTTTTTATACTAACCTGTTTGTTATTTCTAAATAAAAATGTGCTCTGTTAGACACATTTTCAAAACCAGTTAAAAATGAAGTAATCTCCATGTCTACTTTCATGTCTCTATAAAACTCCTTTCCCTAAATGTGTAAGTAAGCATCAAATAGTAAAATTAGAAATCTCCTTGTCTTGTAAACAAGGAGACAAAAAGCAGCATTAAAAAAGCGGTTGTATTAAAGCTCATAGAAATTATGGCTCAATCTTAATCGGTGTAATGTGGTTGCTTTGTATTTATGTCTGTGAGCAGTAGTTTTACCCTATGCAGAAAATGTTTCTGGATGATACACTGTGGAATTACTTGTGAGCTTCCTATTGGCTTCGGATTAACAAACTTCTCTTCAATCTTTAAATGAGAGAAAATGTAGCATACTTTTGTGTTACTCCTTTTGAACAAAAAGAATAAAAAATTTAACCTATTTGGAGTAAAATCATTTCTAATATTCAATATTTAGTCTATTGATACCTTAGAGGCCTTCCTTCAATTCAAAGTGCTGGTTTCTAGAGCTTTGGTAGTATTTTATTTTTTTAGTTATTTGTCAGGTAGGTAGATTCGTTGGTTGACTTTAATTTTATGAATAGCACACAAATGCAGTGTCTTCATTTTTTGTGTGTTTTATTTTATTTATTTATTTATTTATTTTGAGACGGAGTTTCGCTCTTGTTGCTCAGGCTGGAGTGCAATGGCACAATCTCGGCTCACCACAACCTCTGCCTCCCGAGTTCAGGCGATTCTCCTGCCTCAGCCTCCCGAGTAGCTGGGATTATAGGCATGCACTACCACATCCAGCTAATGTTGTATTTTTAGCAGAGATGGGATTTCTCCACGTTGGTCAGGTTGGTCTTGAACTCCCTACCTAAAGTGATCCAACCTCCTTGGCCTCCCAAAGTCCTGGGATTACAGGCTTAAGCCACCAAGCCTGGCCCAGTGTCTTCTATTTTTATTTTATTTGATTGATTGATTGATTGATTTTTGAGACAGAGTATCACTCTGTTGCCCAGGCTAGAGTGCAGTAGTACAATCTCAGCTCACCGAAGCCTCCACCTCCCGGGTTCCATTGATTCTCGTGCCTCAGCCTTCTGAGTAGCTGGGACTACAGGCAGGTGCCACCACGTCCAGCTAATTTTTGTATTTTTAGTAGAGACAGGGTTTCACCATGTTGGCCAGGCTGGTCTTGAACTCTTGACCTTAAGTGATCCGCTGGCCTCAGCCTCCCAAAGTGCTGGGATTACAAGCATGAGCTGCCATGCCCAGTCAGTGTCTTTAATTTTTAACTTAAGAGAAATACACAGTGTAAAGCAGAAGTCATTCATTCATCATTCATTCATTCATTCAACAATAACTGCTGAGCTCCTACATACCGACAAAGTACTGCCTCTATGATGCTTATCCTGGTAAAGATGTGAAGATAGGTCCCTTTGCCCGTGAAGCTTTTGGTCTGGAAATTTCTCTTTGCATTTTTTCCTCAATTATCAATTTAGTGCAAATTATTTCATACCACTTGATATCCATTTTTATACCTATATGCCCTTTAAACACACATGTATGTGTTTTCACATAAGTGGAATTCAACATTTTATGTTATACATGGGATTCGTTCTTCCCTTGCCTCCAGGCAAAACCTTGGTTAACTTAGTTTATAATATTTGTGGTCACTTTTAAGTAATATAAATAGTATAGATTTAGAAAGTACAAATAGTGTATGAATAGTATAGAGTTAGAAAGTGTACTTTTTCATTTGATCATCAAAATGCCAAAGTTGTTTTCGAGTATGGTAGAGGGAAGCCTTTAAGGAAGAAAGGGTGTTGTGGTTGACTTTTTCATCCTTTCTTCTCCTCCTATCAGTTTTGTTACTTTCCCTGCTTTGCTGACATTAGTTCTGGTCCCTGATGATGTTGGGTGAATAGTGGAGAGAGAAGGATGAGAGCTAAGGGGCAGTGAAGTGAGTTCTTAATTGATGTGATTCAGAAGAAGGGCAGGGAAGTACTGAGTAGAGAAGGGCAGGATCCCTGGCAAGGGCTCCACCCTCGGGCCTGTGCCCATGGACTTAAATGAGGACAGGCATTTCTGGTTTTGCCCCCCAAAAGTTGCCTTTTGGCCCCCTATCCTGTGCCCATAAAAACCTGAGACTGTAGCGGGCACACACACAAACAGCTAGACGTCAAGAAAGAGCACAGGGACAGACAGCAGCAGACACCGGCAGGCCATCGATCAAGGAACAAAGGAGATGTCGTTGAGGGGAATTCAGACAGGGACTGTAGGAAGAGAGTCCAGCCAGGCGCTGGGCAGTCTGACTTCAGGGAAAGACCACCTTCCCACTCCATCCCCCTTCTGGCTCCCATCCATCTCACTGAGAGCCACTTTCACCACTCAATAAAACCTTGCACTCATTCTCCAAGCCCACCTGTGATCCAATATTACTGGTGCACTGGGTCAAGAATCCGGGATACAGAAAGCCCTCTGTCCTTCCGCTAAGACGGAGGGTCTAATTGAGCTGATTAACACAAGCTTCCTGCAGATGGCAAAGCTGAAAGAACGTACTGTAACACACACCCGCTGGGATTTCGGGAGCTGTTAGCACTCAACCCTAGGGGCAGCCATGGGATCAGAGGCCAAAAACTCTCCCCACAACTTGCCCATCTACATGCTCCCGCTGGGGGTTTGAGCAGTGGGGCACCAAAGAAGTGAGTCACACCCCTGTCACATGCCCTGTGAGGAGGATAAGGAAACTTCTCCTGTTTCAGATGGATACTGCAATAAGATGAAATCATGTTCTCTTTTAGCAGATATTTAAAATGAACTCTCACATGGGGCTTTGCATGAGTTCTGTTGGGATGTCTTATTTGGATCTGGGAATCCTGCAGGTTATCACTTTACCTCTCTGTGGTTTGTTCAGTCTTCCTGGACAAGTCTTGAAATAGTATCATTCAGCATATGTTCGGGATATGACCCAGGTTCTAATCACTCATGAATCCTGACACATTGCCCTGACAATATTCTAAGAGAGCAAACAAATCCTAATTCAACAGCAACTTCTGTGGCTTACAGATCAGCAACTCTCAAGCCCATCCCTCAACCATGACATTTCTCTGGTGGAAGTCAGGCACAATTGTCATCTCCAAAGGCAGTGGACAGTTAGCAGGCTCTCCTCTTGATCCAGGGAAAGCCCTTCTCACTAGTCATAAGATAAGGGACCACTGTGCATATTCTCAGCAAAGGGCATGCGGTGGGATTTTTCATCACAGCAACAGCTACCTTCAGATATCCTCTATAGATGCCTCACTTCTCCATTCCTCCCCTTCCCCATACTAACTGCTCAGATCCTTTTATGATTTTGGTTAAGAACTTGAAAATTATATTACTGGTTTTTTTCATATAAGTTCCTTAAAAATGCATAGTTTGGCTTGATATCTCATTTTTGAATGTCTATTGTATCTTGGATTCAAGGAACAACCACCAAGTTAAGAGTGATCACAAAAATACTGTCTCCTGAGGCTGCAACTGGTCTTTTAAAATGTTTTTTGGTCACATTAAAACTTACAATTTTTAAATGAAACTTTCTAATCTTTTCCCTGAAGTGTGCAAGAAGACCATCTTTAACCCAAGATAATACAAATATCCTTCTCTGTTTTCTTCTAAATCTTTTACTGATATGTTTGTTTGTATTTAAATATTGACTTCCTCTGATACTTACTTTGAAGTATTTTGTAATACAGGTTATCTGACTTTATTTTTTCCCAAATGGAAAGCCAATTGGTGTTAAAACGGCCATGATGTTCCCACTGGTCCCAAATGCCATTTTACCTTTATCACACAGCTAATTACTGAGTAGGATTCAGACCTTACCAAGTAGATATCCCTTTTCCTAGGGTAGTCATTCTATATTAACAAAGGTCAGATAATTTAGTTACTGATCTAAGCAATATCTCTGTTTCATGTTTCCATATAGTCTATAGAATAGGCAGTAGTATATTCTAAGGCAGTATTTTAACTGCCTTACCCATATCCTAGGATTGTTATAAGAGTAGAAATAAAAATTAGATAATGTGAACAAAGGTCTTTGGCAAACTATAAAACCATGTACACATTTATATATATGTGTGTGTGTGTGTGTGTGTGTGTGTGTATCTTTTTAGATCTTCTTTTGTTAAAAAAGTTTGACAAAACAATCCTGAGTGAAATGTCATTGTAAAACATAGCCCTAATTAAACAAGTCTCCATCTGTTTCCAAACATTACTTTCAATAGGATGAAAATTAGCCATTGCAAATTGCTCATTTTAAAATTAGTTTTATGCAAAATTTTATGTTCGACATGCTATTTCATTCCAAAATACTATATAGTTTAATAAATGTCAATTTTGTGCCTTTTTGACATTAAATCTACATTGGGTTCAAAATGGCAAAAGAAAAAACATGATTTCAACAAATTGGCCCCAAATTCAGCTGAGTCTGCTGAGTTGTGATAATGGAATGAGATGATGAAATGACACAAATATTGTTATAGCTGCAATAAACAGGATCATGTTTTCCTCTGGGAGGGAAAAAACAGAGGTTAACAATATCAGAAAATTTTATTTTTGTCAGTTTTACTCTGTAAGTAGCTTTTATATATTTTTATATTTTAAAATACAATGTGCCAAGCAGTTCTTATCAAACCCAACAGTTAAAAAAGTGAAATAACACCAATTTCCTTTTGGTAAGCTACATTGAAGGAAAACTATATTTAGATTCAAAACATAATGCGAATATGGCAAGGTATGCCATCCACTGCACATCTATCTAATAACGTATCTTTGTGAGGATGAAGACTTAATTAAAAGTTACATAGCAATCTGTTTCCTAGAAGTTTGAGGTCAGGCTTGGCAGATAAAAACTCAAAAGCTCCTTTACCATATGCTTGAATTACCATGTGGTTTCAGGAGGAATTTATTTGACTGCTGATTGCATATATTTCAAAGGAATTACAAGAGAGTTTTAGGAAAATCACATGGTCAAACAGGAGCCAAATCTAGCTTTTCGGTGATCTCACTTGAATGAAGGTAAAAATGCAGTCAGTGTTCAAGGAAGACTAGTTTGATGATTACAGGAAGACAGGTGGGGAAGGGAGGGGTAAAGATAGTATGCAGCAAATGCATTCCAAATTTATCTATATTTAAATCTGATGCATTTTAATATGCAGATAAAATTTTTAATTTTTTTTTCTTTCAAGAAAATAAAAAGCCCATCAGTTCATATTAGGTCTTTTCTTCAACAAGGGTATACAATAAACTCCCATCTCAAAGAACCTTTGGCCTCACTCATGAAGCTTTTCTGTGGGTTGCTATCAGACCTGTGCACACACAGCAGCTGTCTGCTCTCTCTGCCCTTCTGTCCACTGTCATCCAGCCAACCAAATTGCTGCCCTGGGCCCTCCTACGGAGTGAAAACCTGTGGATCTGGCTTGCTCTGATCCTTCTGTCTCAACAGTTTGGCAATAACTTCATGGGAGCATGCACATCAGAGACCGGTGCGAAGCAATAATCATAAGAAAGATATAACAATCATAAAAGCAACTATCAACTGTGTATTTAATGTGTCAAGGATTGTGCTAGGTGCTATCTGTGTGTCCTCTCATATAAACCTCACAATATCTTTTGCATTAGACACTTTTATCATCCCCATTTTTTGAAAGTAGGATACAATCCAAATGACACAATTCCTAAGTGAGAGAGTGACTACAAAAGTCAGGGCCCCTGTTCTGAGCCACTGAGTTTTCCTGCTTCTACCAGTGTCCTTGACAATGAGAGTGAAAAACGCATGTTACATTAAACCTCTGTATTGTTTACATCAAAGAACGAAGAGGACAGGACAGAAGTGGTGCGGTGAAATGCTACTCTCTGAGGGCTGAGCTGAAGAGAAGAGTAATCAAGGTACTTAGCGTGTTGAATGAAGAAGGAAAGAGGTGAGCAGCAGAGAAGCTTCTTGGAGAGTTCAAAGAAACTAGAAAGTCGCTTCTGCCCTCATGCCCTGGCACCATAACAGTCATTATCTGGCTTCAGGGATACTTCATAAAAGTTCCGGACTCTATGTCATCCTTTTAAGCCCCAAATAAAAAGTTCTTTAGAGAAACACCTAATCTCACCACAAAGGCTCAGAATCCAAGTGGAAGAATGACAGAGATTAAATTGGCACCAAATTCAAGATAGATTTGCAACTTTTCAGTATCTACCCAAATCGAGAACATATTTGGAATAATGTTTTAAAATATTTTGCAAAATAAAAACAAGAGAAACAGAGACTGAAAAGATCTGAAATTGACTTTTTCTTAAAAAAAATCATACTTCGGAAATTTTGAATAGGAATTCAACTGGAAGGGCAGAATTTTCCTGATCTTATAAACTCAACTGACATGGGACAGAATTTAGCCCTCAGGACTCATTGATTCATCATTTATTTCTTCAAAAAACATTTATTAAGGGCCTTCTTAGCACTAGATACTTTTCTAGTTGCTAGTAGTAAAATTATGTACAAAAGAGAGATATTCTCTGCTATTATGAGATTATATTGCAGTGAAAGAGACAAGCAAACAAGTAAATGATAAAACAAAATATATGGGGGTGACATATTATAAAATAGGTAACAATAAGTACAGGCCAGAGATAATAATTGGGCGTTTCATTTAAATTAGGTGATTAGAGGGAAGACTATCTGTGGAGGACACAGTAAAATCACTGAGACTTGCATAAGATGGGATTAGCCCTGGGGAGCTCTGGAAGAAGTGTGTTTCAGGAAAAGTTCTTGTGCAAAAGCTTTGAGGTGAAGTCACAGAGGCAGCAGATGTGACTACAGTTTAAAAAGGGAGATGTGTAGTGCAGGAGAGGAAACCGAGGACTAAGCAGAGCCAGAGTATGATTTAGCACATTAAAGTCCAGAGTCAAGATTGGCAATGAATTTCTTTTAACTTTCATTTTAACTTCAGGGGTACAAGTGCAGGGTTGTTACATAGGTAAACTTATGCCATGCGGGTCTGTTGTACAGATTAGTTCATCATCCAGGTATTAAACCTAGGACCCATTAGTTATTTTTCCTGATCCTCTCCCTCTTCTCACCCTCCACCCTCCAACGGGACCCAGTGTGTGTTGTTAGCCTCTATGTGTCCATGTGTTCTCATCACTTACCTCCCACTTATAAGTGAGAACATGCACTATTTGGTTTTCTCTTCCTGCATTAGTTAGCTAAGGGTAATGGCCTCCAGTTCCATCCATGTCCCTGTAAAGAACATGATCTCATTCCATTTTATGGCTGCGTAGTAATCCGTGGTGTATAAGTATGTTCTTTATCCAGTCTATCATTGATGACCATTTAGGTTGATTTCATGTCTTTCCCATTGTGAATAGTGCTGCAATGAACATACATGTGCATGTGTCTTTATAGTAGAATGATTTATATTCCTTTGGGATATATCCAGTAATGGAATTACTGAGTCGAATGGTATTTTTGTCTGTAGGTCTTTCACAATGGCTAAACTAATTTACACTCCTACCAGCAGTGGATAAGCATTTCTTTTTCTCCACAACCTTGTCAGCAGTGATTACTTTTTGAATTTTTAGTAATAGCTATTCTGACTGGTGTGACACGGTATCTCACTGTAGTTTTGATTTGCATCTCTCTAATGATCATCAAGAGAGTAAGCAGACAATCCACAGTATGGGGAAAATTTTTTGCAAACTAGGCTTCTGACAAAAGTCTAATACCCAGCAACTACAAGGAACTTAAAGAAATTTACAAGAAAAAAAAAATCCCATAAAAAAGTGGGCAAAGGACACGCACAAACACTTTTTAAAAGAAGGCATACATGCAGCCAACAATCATGTCACATTGGATTTTAAGTACAACGTGAAACTGCAGGAAAGTTTTAAATACAGTGACAATAAAATTTACCATACAAATCAGCACATTCTTCAGAAAGGTGTTTTTCCTAATGACTACATCAGGATAACAGGCATGAAGTGGTACCATCCTAAGCAAAGTGGGATATGTTGTCACCCTAATTTTAAATAAGTGAGCCTTGATCTGATTAATTGATATGAGGGTTAAGTGATCAATGGATTTTAGAGGAGCAGGAATGGAAGCAGGGAGAATAATTAAGAGGTTTTTTTTTACCAACTAAGAAGTAAATGAGTGGTAGATTGGATGAATGTGGTAGTGAAGATTTTATTAAACAAATGCATATATGCCAGACAATGAGTGACACATGGATGTAGAGGCAATAGGACTTGCTAAGGGGAAAGAGGACAGGAAGCTCTTAGAGATGAGGGCTGATGAAAGGGTGGAATGAACAATAACTCCTGGTTCTCTGGTTTCAGCAATTACATGGATGCAAATGCCATTTACAGTGATTTGGGTTACAGAGAATCTCGAGCAGATGGAAAAGAGAGTTCTATTTTAGTGTGTGATGATTATTAGACATCCAGTTGGAGATGTCAAGTAGTCAATTGGCTTATGTGTTTGAAATTCAAGGAGAGACATGACTAGAAGTATATATTTTGTAGGTCATTGATCTATAAATTGTATCATTGCTCATGCCTAATCTTTGCTTTCTTAGCCACCAAATGATCTTCAGGATTCATGAACATGTTAAAAGGTCAAAGTCTTACCTAGTGCAAGGTTCCTCAGAGTCTGGCCTTCCAAATAGTCAAATCAGAAGCAACCTCATTGTCTGCTGATAAATCAGCTTTTGAGGTCCAAATGCCAGATATTATAATTTGATAAGTCATATGGTAGGGCCATGGAATCTGCACTATGGACCGGTTTCCCAGGGATTCCCGGAGCTCACTAAGGTTGTGAAGCACTACCTTTGTTGTTGCTAAAGAATCATATAAATACCCAAAGAGGCAGAGAGAAGCAGTTTCTGATGATGAAGATAGGGTTGTGGTAGGAGGAACATTGTATTGTATCCTTCCTTAGGGCCTTAATTTCATCATTATTATTATAGCTGTTTATTTTGAGCCCCTGTAATAATATTGTGACAGTATTTTGTTTTACGGTAAGGCAATACAACACTGTGGTTCCCAAAGTTGACATATAGAGGCAACTATAGCAACCAGCTTAATAAAAACTTGGACTCCAGTGATAGATTCAAATTCATAGCTTACCTTCAGAATCTTTATTTTTGACACGTGCCTCAGATAATTCCGAAACTTTGATTACCTATGTGATTCAGCAAAAATTCCTATTTTGAGTTTCTCTCCATGTGAAAGCTTCTAGTCACTTTGTGGTTAAGCTCTTATTATTAGCATTCGATTTAGATCATGTTAGAGCTTCACCTTTTTATTTTTCTTTTTATGTTCATAGAGACCAATGAGAATAAACAGCTGACCTGTACATTTCTGAAATTTTTAAAAATCAAATTTAATTTTTTTCTCATGAGAATCTTATTATATTCCCAAGAAGAGAAACTCCTCCTATTAATTTTTAAGCATATGTTCCCCAAATGTGCAGATGTGAGAAGGATCTTCTCAAATAAAGTGCTCAAAAGAAAATATTTTTTAGTACTTTATGATAAGCTACTGCTCATTGTTAGATTTATGCATCAGATTTTTCCAATTTGAAGTGAAATAATGCTAAAAACATGGTAAACCTAAACATAGTACCCGAAGGAAAAAAGACAGATGCAAACATGGAAAGAAACTACTTCACGAAAGTGGAAAATTTTGCTTTCTTATTAATTTTTCTATTTTTAGGCATTCTATAATTTTAAAAGCTTTTACATATCCACACTGATTTGTTTCTTATATCACTGTAAAGTAGATAAGAGGGGTAATGATTTTCATTTTAGAACAAAGGCCCTAAGAAAATAAATGACTTGGTAAGGTCTTATGCATTAAGTGCTACATCAAGGGCTTCAACACAGGCCTTTTTATACTAGAAGCATAAGATGTCATCCAAAATATCTGACGAGTCTTGTCAAAATATGTGACCAGTCACTTCCCTGATATTTTGAGTCAGATTATTCCTTTGATTCCTAGCTGTTCCTGATGTACTTTTAAACAGCCTTATCACAGCCCTCTCAAGTTTAACATTCTTTATTTCAATAAAATGAGGAAGTCTCTTCTTCGTGACACTTTTGATGCAAGGCACTTGAAATCCACATCAAATTGGCTTCAGTAGAAACGAGAAGGG
>NW_012105198.1:385951-393782 GCF_000951045.1 Mandrillus leucophaeus
CACGTGCCTCAGATAATTCCGAAACTTTGATTACCTATGTGATTCAGCAAAAATTCCTATTTTGAGTTTCTCTCCATGTGAAAGCTTCTAGTCACTTTGTGGTTAAGCTCCTATTATTAGCATTCGATTTAGATCATGTTAGAGCTTCACCTTTTTATTTTTCTTTTTATGTTCATAGAGACCAATGAGAATAAACAGCTGACCTGTACATTTCTGAAATTTTTAAAAATCAAATTTAATTTTTTTCTCATGAGAATCTTATTATATTCCCAAGAAGAGAAACTCCTCCTATTAATTTTTAAGCATATGTTCCCCAAATGTGCAGATGTGAGAAGGATCTTCTCAAATAAAGTGCTCAAAAGAAAATATTTTTTAGTACTTTATGATAAGCTACTGCTCATTGTTAGATTTATGCATCAGATTTTTCCAATTTGAAGTGAAATAATGCTAAAAACATGGTAAACCTAAACATAGTACCCGAAGGAAAAAAGACAGATGCAAACATGGAAAGAAACTACTTCACGAAAGTGGAAAATTTTGCTTTCTTATTAATTTTTCTATTTTTAGGCATTCTATAATTTTAAAAGCTTTTACATATCCACACTGATTTGTTTCTTATATCAAAGTAGATAAGAGGGGTAATGATTTTCATTTTAGAACAAAGGCCCTAAGAAAATAAATGACTTGGTAAGGTCTTATGCATTAAGTGCTACATCAAGGGCTTCAACACAGGCCTTTTTATACTAGAAGCATAAGATGTCATCCAAAATATCTGACGAGTCTTGTCAAAATATGTGACCAGTCACTTCCCTGATATTTTGAGTCAGATTATTCCTTTGATTCCTAGCTGTTCCTGATGTACTTTTAAACAGCCTTATCACAGCCCTCTCAAGTTTAACATTCTTTATTTCAATAAAATGAGGAAGTCTCTTCTTTGTGACACTTTTGATGCAAGGCACTTAAAATCCACATCAAATTGGCTTCAGTAGAAACGAGAAGGGGGCAGGGATTTATTTTCTCCCATAAATGAAAACTCTAGGAATAGAGAATCTTCAGGCATAACTGGATCTATGATATTTAATGATGTCCTCAAGACCCCACAGTGTATGACTCAGTTCTTCTCTACTGTAGGACTAGAACTTCTTTTCCTGGTGGCCTCCAGGTGCTCCAGGCTTCATCAAATCTTCATGTCAAGGAGAGACAGATCCTTCCTCAACAGTGTTCCAGTAAAGGTTCTGGGTTTGCCTTGGATTAACTCTGAGTTAGTGACCCTGAGAGAGGTTGCAATGCTCTGTCAGCTGAGGCTTTCTTCCTAAGCTTGCCATCAGCTGGAAGCTCCAGCCCCACAACACACATCAGGATAAAGTTAAGGCCGAGCACTGCAGAGGAAAATTCATCTACTGTTGACTACATTAAGAGCTGCAAAGGACATTTAGCTCAATTTTCTTTTAACTCAGTATCCCCTGAGAGCTAAGGAATCTTAGCTTGTTTTATCAGTAAGAGAAGACTTCAGGAGTTTTATGATGTGGCAGTGTCAGTGGGCTTTTGACTGCCAGTGGCCCATGTGGAAGTGGGCAAACTGAACATTTATAGAATAACTGACTTTTCAATTCATTTATCTCCATTTAAACAGGTGCAGGTGATGGAATAGCTGGAACTTGGAAAGTTTGGAACATTCCAAAAGCTCTAATGCTTTGAACTTAGACTGTGAGGGGCTATTAAAGTCAGTCATTGTAATAAATTTATTATATTGTGGTGCTTGTACCCGTCCAATGCCAGACAGAGTTCAGATTTATGGCCAATCATACATTATGTATCAGCTATAAAAATAGCTTTATGCTATTGCACTAAATTTCAAGAAAATAAAAATTCTGACAAAGAGGATACTACACTAAAAAAATCTCCAGCTTATGATCAACACCTTGGAGTTGCTTCAGCAATCAACTATGTATTTGTGTTTAGAGTCTCTCAAAAGCACCTTGAGACATTAATAGTAGTTTTCAGAAGCAAAAGTGGTGTCTAGAAGGAAGAAAGCTTTTAGTTGAGAAGAAATTGAATCAATTTTTCATTTTAAAGTCATAAAGGTTTTAGTGTTACTAAGCCCTAGAACCACCCTAATAAAAGAACATTAGTCCTAAGTAAAAGCATGTCTTGTTTTGGATGGTGCAGAGAAGTGAAAGAGTTATAAATATATTTTTAAAAGTTAATAAAATCTGTTAAATAATAATGACTTAAGTTCTGAAATATTAGAAATTTCTTCCATCCACAAAAGGACATAAAAACTGAGAACAAAACGAAATTAAAATAGTGCTTGTCATCTCAAATTCATTGTTCAGGGAGTCATCACATTGAAAAGTAAAAATCAGGATTTAGCATTCAGCTAAAATGCTTATTCAGTTTTCTATAATCTGAAACAGTTTATTGAGCTTTCTTTGTATTTCATTACCATGATATTTTTGAATATTGTAAGACATTCTTTTGGTAGACAGTCCCCCAATTTGGATTTGTCAGATATTCTTTGTGATTTGATTTACGTGTTTGGTAGCAATATCTCTGTATTAGTTCATTCTCATGCCGCTATGAAGATATACCAGAGACTGGGTAATTTATTAAAAAAAAAAAAAACGAGAGAGAGAGAGATTTAGTTGAATCACAGTTTTGCATGGTGGAGGAGGCCTCAGGAAATTTACAAACATGGTGGAAGGAACCTCTTCACAGAGTGGCAGGAGAAAGAGTGCCAGCAGGGGAAATGCCAGATGCTTATAAAACCATCAGATCTCATGAGAACTCACTCATTATCTTGAGAATAGCATGAGGAAAACTGCCCCCGTGACCAAATTACATCCACCTGGTCTCACCCTTGACACATGGGCATTATTACAATTCCACGTGAGATTTTGGTAGGAACATGGAGCCAAACTGTATCAACCTCAGAGGTGCTGTTGCCTTCTCAGTACATCACATCAGGAGACACACCATCATTAATGGTGAGTTTGACTTTGATCACTCAATTAAGATAGTATCTGCCAAGTTTCTGTACTATAAAGCTAATTTTTCTCCATTTTGAGTTTAATATGCATCTTTTGGGGAAGCACTGTTTATTTTCAAAGTTTTACTCAGTATTTTTAATGATAGTTCATGCTTCTGCCTAAAATAATTATTGCTCTGGTGATATTCTAATTCTGTTATTAATTCTACTCATTTATTTATAGTAAGGAAGAATTCTATCTCATTCATCCATCATTTATATCATTATAAACTTATGAATACTTGTTATATTTCATTCTATATTTTCTATATATCGCTACTATCACTGTTTATTTTAACGTTCACATTTTTCCAGATTTTAACCCTTTTTATTGCAAATAAATAATACAACCACACTTAAAGGGGTGAGGGAGGGAGCTAACTTGAGTAAATTTTGAGCACAGTGCTTTGATTATATACCCTTATATTAAAGACTAAAACAATTAAGAAAGTATTGAACTCTAATTTGTAGATGTTTTATCACTCTAACATGAATTAGCAATTCTGAAGCTACTTTATGTGATTCTAGTCAAATAAAATGAATTGTTGATAGTGAAAAGTTGGTGTTTTACTGTTGGAGAAAGGAGTGACATATATAAAAGGTTAGAAAAAAACATTACATTGAATTATAATGAAAAGTATCATTATAAACTTAAGTTTTTAATTTTTTTAATTTTTCTTTTTTTTGACAGGGTCTTGCTCCGTCACCCAGGCTGGCAGATTGTGCAGTGGCGTGATCACAGTCACTGCAGTCTCAACCTCCTGGTCTCAAGTAATCCTCCCACCTCAGCCTCCTGAGTAACCAGGACTACAGTCGTGTGCCACCATGCCAAGCTTATTTTTTTCTGGATTTTTTGTAGAGACAAGGTCTCACTATGTTGCCCAGGCTGGTCCCGAACTCCAGGGCTAAAGCAATCTCCCTGCCTCAGCATCCACAAATGCTGGGATTACAGGTGTGAGCCACTATGCCAGGCCAAGGTTTTTAATATACATAAAGATCCATGATATAGAAATAAATATGGCTGCATGCATTTATAGTCGTGTGTGTATGTGTATATTAAATTAGAGAATGCCAATGGTCTGATGTGACAATCCAACTTTCAGTAGGTTATATATTCTTTATGTGTACTCTCTAATGCTCATAGCAAGTAACAAGCTCATTAAATTAGAGCTTGTTATCATTCTAGTCGTATAAGTAAAAATATAAAGGACATCATATTTATTAAGTACTATGACATCCTTAATGTTATTGATTTCATTACTTTTGGGGTAAAATTAGGTGTTCCTAGGAAGTTGGAAATGCAGGAAGTAAACTGATTTTTAGAGTTAAACATTAAGCAGTAAAATCAACCCATTGAAGATCAAAGGAGAATGTGTCAATCCATATAATATCAGCAGGACTTGATTATAACCTGATGGAATGTATTAACATAGCTAAGAAAAAACTGTGTCTAACAGAAGGTAGAGCTGGCAGAAATGCAGTAAGACGCAATTTAAAAAGCACAGATTGACTGTCCCTATCCTTAAATACTATCTAGTAGGGGAAATTGCAACTATGCATTCAGGAATTAATAACTTCAGTCTCAGTAGATGATACTCAGTAGATGACATGATTGAAATCTTACAGTATTAAGGTTTTGAATTCCATGACCACAGTGTGAGTTTTAGATCTCAATTTGATGCAAGAAATGTCACCTGAGAACCAGTAGAGAATATCTGAGACACCACTAAGCAATCTCAACAGTTACAACCTTCACTGTTAACTGCTGTATCTGCAGTCTTATTCTATGCATCAGTCTGACATGTTTGGTTACCGTGAATCTGTAGTGTAGTTTTCCTTAGTAACTACACTACCATGTTCTGATGGTAAATCCAGTTTTTAGCTACAACATTACAGAGCAGGAAGCTCCTTGGGGAGAAAAAAGCCAAGCTTGCCAAAGTAAGTAAACTCCTTTGGGTCTCCAAATTTGGCTTGTTATGGTCTTCAGAATTCTGGAGCCATGAATAAATCAACTCAATAACTTCAATGTAATGAGTATCTACTCTTAGCCAGCCACCGTCTTAGGTGCTGTTTCCAGTAGGATTGGATTCATTCATAGTATATATCAAAATAACCAAGTTTAAACATTTTTATACATTGAGACCTATAATCAAAATACAAATTCATTTTTTAAGCCAATAGATAGCCACACTTTTACAACAGAAGCATAAATAGAACCTGATTAATAAACTTATAATTTCCTACCATTATCAGTAGCTTATTTTCTAAGAAATAAGTTTGATAGTGATTCTAAACCAGATATTCAGCAATCCTAAGTAATTCTTAAAGAGCTATCTTTGATAGCTGTTTGGTTAATATTTCCACTGCCAGAAAGAATTTTTTTTTTTTACGTGAACATCTTGGATGCCTTTTTGTTGCTTAAAAAGTGAGTAGATACAACCACTTAATACAACAATCTCATTGCTAAAAACTTACTCCACAAATAGTTATACTTGCAACTGTATGCTTATAATGCAGGACTTTTTCCTTCTTAGTTCAGCAAAAATCCAGGTTCTTGTCACATGACCAGGAAAAGTTAGGCATGCAGACACATTGAAAGGTGAGGAGAGCAGAATTTATTAAAAGAGAGTTCTCTTTTAATAAATAAATAAAGAGCTCTCTAATAATGAATAAGTAAAGAGAGAGCTCTCGTTTTAAATAAAAAGGAGTCCAGCCAACAGGGTCACACCCCACAGATTGAATACCAGGCCACTACACACAGGAGCTGAAGGAGTCAGGCTCCTCTCTGCTGCACAAGGATTCCCGGTGGCTCCATCCCACTCTCCCAGCATGCAGGCAGGCCCCCAGTTCATTATGGGCATGCCCAAGCTAGGCCCTGGGCAGGTTTCCCTATCTTCTTCCTGCATCTATTATTCTCTCCTCTAAAGAAGTGCATCGAACTGCCATTACAACAAGGATAAGTATAAGGATGATGACTGTTCTCAAATGCTTCCTACTGAGGGGGGCTCTGTTTTGGGAAAATGGAAGTCAGAGTTTCCTTCCTCAGAGGCCTTTCTAAGGGTTCCTGGCAAAAGGGACCATCGTCCAAGGCTCTGGTTGCATGATCATTTGTAGTGTGATGGCCTGAAGATAAGACAAGACAAACCCGGTTATTAGAAAACATGTTTCAAAATACAACAAGGGGGTGGGTAAGGATAGCTCAAAAATCCCAAGGCCTTCTAATCATTTGCACAGGGAGAGGGAGACCACAAGCCTGACTGGTAAAGAAATGTTAACCCTTCTGTTGGCATGTCAGCTTTCTGGGTTCCCTTTACCTGACCCCAATCCTAAACCAACCAGTTTAAGATCTGGGAAATTAACTTTTCCCAATTTGGAGAATGCATCTGAGGGAAGTATACCATAGTACAAAGACACAATTACCTCACAGGAATTGTACATATTTGTAGGGTATGTCTGATTGTGAAAACTTGATCTGTTCTCCACAGCAACAGCAAAGCTAGGCAGGGTAATCCCAGTAGGCATCACCTGAAGCCTGGTGTCTACCTGCCTTCAACACAGTGATATAAGAAGATCTAGGTTCAGTGGCTTCTACGTGCCTTCCTACTGAAGAAAGAGGCATAGAGATACCAGGTGGCTCAGAAAAGCAATTCTCACCCTCTCAGGCAGCACCAGCAGTGATTTGAGTGGGAAGCCCAGCAATGCCAGAAGAACAAAGCAAACCAAAATTGCATTTGCATGTGCCCTAAAAACTAAACTGTTATTGGAACCACTGCCTGAAAAAAATAGGCTGGAACCAAATGATAAACACAATCAGGGTGACTGCCTAATAAATAGGAGATTTGATAGGATTAGGGGTCTCCTAACACAAAAACCAAATATCCAGGATACAATAAAAAACATCACTCACAATATCAAGACCCAGTAACTATAAATTGAATGAGAAAGACAATCAATTGACGTCAAAACCAAGATTAATCAGATATCAGAATGATCTAAGAAGCATTTTTAACGCAGCCATGATGAAAATGACTAAACGCTTATGAATTATCTTGAAACAAATAAAAAAATTAAAAATCCCAGCAAAAAAGAGAAGTAATAAAAATAACCAAATGTTAATTAGATAACTGAAAAATGTGATTGCTAATATAAAATCTTCAATGTATAGAGTCAAAAAGAGAGTAAATTAAAAAGGATACACTCAAAGAACTTGAAGACAGATCAATAGAATGTACTCAACTGAACAAGAGAAAAGAAATCAAACTTTAAAAAATGAAGATAGCCTTGGGAACTTGTGGGGCAATAACAAAATATCTAACATGACACATGAGTTCAAGGAGAGGAAAAAGCGTAGAGCTGGGAAAATATTCAAAGAATAATGGCTGCAACCTTTTTAAATTTGGCAAAATATATATATATATTTTTAAAAACTTAAGATCCAAGAGCCTGAGTCAACTCCAAATAAGGTAAACCTAAAACAACCACACTGAAAGACCTTATAGTTAAACTTATAAAAACTAAAGACAAAGAAAAAACTTTAATAACAATCAGAAAGAAGCAATGCATTATTAGTAGAGGAATACCAATTCAAAGGATTCACCTCTGAAATCATAGAGGCCAGAAAGAAGAAGCAAAGCGTTTTTCAAGCAGAAAGTAAAGAAATAAGAAAACTGTCAACTGCAAATTTTATGTCCAGTGAAACTAATCTTTAAAACCTAAGAGGAAATAAAGACATTCTCAGATGAACTCAGAAATTGTTGCTGTTATACCTACTCTTAAAGAATGACTAAAGGAAGCTGTCTAAAC
>NW_012105198.1:393832-427923 GCF_000951045.1 Mandrillus leucophaeus
TAATAAAAATAAGCAAATATTAATTAGATAACTGAAAAATGCGATTGCTAATATAAAATCTTCAATGTATAGAGTCAAAAGGAGAGTAAATTAAAAAGGACACACTCAAAGAACTTGAAGACAGATCAATAGAATGTACTCAGCTGAACAAGAGAAAAGAAATCAAACTTTAAAAAATGAAGATAGCCTTGGGAACTTGTGGGGCAATAACAAAATATCTAATATGACACATGAGTTCAAGGAGAGGAAAAAGTGTAGAGCTGGGAAAATATTCAAAGAATAATGGCTGCAACCTTCTTAAATTTGACTATATATATATATATTCATATATATATATATAAACTTAAGATCCAAGAGCCTGAGTCAACTCCAAATAAGGTAAACCTAAAACATCCACACTAAAAGACCTTATAGTTAAACTTGTAAAAACTAAAGACAAAGAAAAAACTTTAATAACAGTCAGAAAGAAGCAATGCATTATTAGTAGAGGAATACCAATTCAACGGATTCACCTCTGAAGTCATAGAGGCCAGAAAGAAGAAGCAAAGCATTTTTCAAGCAGAAAGTAAAGAAATAAGAAAACTGTCAACTGCAAATTTTATGTCCAGTGAAACTAATCTTTAAAACCTAAGAGGAAATAAAGACATTCTCAGATTAACTCAGAAATTGTTGCTGTCATACCTACTCTTAAAGAATGACTAAAGGAAGCTGTCTAAACAGAAAATAAAAGAATAATTGAAGACTGGGACTTTCAGAAAGGAAAGAAGAACTAATTAAAATAAAAGTAAACATTTTTTCTAATTTCTAACAGGTTACAGAAAAAGGTAAACATAATAAACATAATAAACTATTCTTCACCTCATAAGTTTTTTTAAACCATTTTGTATGATTGAAATAAAAATTATAACATGCTTTGATGTAGTGTGCAAGGTATGTTGAGGAATACTTAAGCCAATTAAAATTAAGGTGGAGTTTAAAGACATCTAAACAGAAGTAAGACTTCTGCACTTCACTGGAAAATCCAAAATGTCAACACCAGTAGGCCAGTTCAATGTATAAAAATTAGTCAACATAATCCATCAATTTTTCTAAAAAGAAAACCCATAAAATCATATCAGTTGATACAGAAAAATCATGTGACAAAGTTTGACACGCATTCATGATAAAAATACTTAGAAAAATAGGACTAAAAAATTGTATCCAGTTTCCATAAAGCGTTTTGCTTATTTTGAACAGGACTCTGTAACAGACTTGGTGACTTATAAACAACAGACATATACTTCTTATAGGTCTGGAAGTTGGTAAGTCCAATATCAAGGCATCAGTGTTTGGAGAGGGCCTGCTTCCGAGTTCATAGATAGCTGTCCTCTCCCTGTGTCCTCACATGACAGAAAGAGGCAAGGGGGCACTCCCAGGTTTCTTTTATAAGGATAATCTCATTTATAAGAGCTCTGTGTTCACAGTCTTATCATCTACCAAAGACCCCATCTCCTTATACAATTATATTGACGGTTAGTGTTTCAACATGTGAATTTTTTTTTGACGGGGGCATAAACAATTATTCAATAGCAGCATATATAACTATAGTTAACGTTGTATTTAATGGCAAAAGATAGAATGCTTCCTCTCTAAGATTAAACACAAGGTAAAAATGTCTGCTCTCATCACTCTTATTTAACACAGTGCTGGGATATCTAGACATCTCAATAAGGCAAGATAAACAAGTAAAAGGCATATAGGTTGTAAAGAAAAAGAAGAATACTATATCTAGTTGCAGATAACGTGTCTATGTAGTAAATTCCAAGTAATCTACAAAAGTCTCCTAGAAGTAATAAGTGAATTTGGCAAGGTGGTAGCATACAAGTTCAATACATAAAACTCAATCTCATTTATGTGTACTAAGAATGAAAATGCAGAACAAAAACTAGAAATATAATACCACTTACAATTACTCAAATAAAGATTCAATGTGCTAATTGTTTTTATTTTTAAAAAAGGAAAAGAAAGATTCATATAGGTATACACAAGAATATATATATATGTGTGTATATATATGTGTGTATATATATGTGTATATATGTGTGTATATATATGTATGTGTGTGTATATATATGTGTATATATATAGCCAGGTGTGGTGGCTTAGGCTTGTAATCTTACTTTGGGATTACAAGCACTTTGGGAGGCCAAGGCGATCACTTGAGGTCAGGAGTTCGAGACCAGTCTGGCCAACATGGTGAAACCCCCTCTCTACTAAAAATACAAAAATTAACCTGGTGTAGTGGTGCACACCTGTAATCCAACTACTCGGGCGGGTGAGGCAGGAGAATCGCTTGAGCCCAAGAGGCGGAGTTTGCAGTGAGCAGAGATTGCACCACTGCACTCCAGCCTGTGCAACAGGGTGAGATTCCATCTCAAAGAAGAAAAAAAAAATATGTGTATATATATGTGTGTGTGTGTGTGTGTGTTTATGCATATACAATCTGTACTCTAAAAAGTAAAATATGAAATTTTAAAAATATTTAAATAAATGTAGAAATGTACCTTATTTTATGGGTTGGGAGACTCAGCATAACAATGATATCAATTCTTCCTAAATTAATCTATCTATCGGTTTAATGCAGTTCCTATTAAAATCCCAGTAAGGTTTTTGTAGACATAGAAAATTTATTCTAAAATTCATATGTAAAGGCCTGGCTTAAGAATAACTAAAATAATCTTGACAAAGCAGAATAGTGTGGGAAGAATGATACTACAAGTATTAAGTCTTTTTTTTTTTTTTTTTTTTTTTTTTTGAGACTGGGTCTCATTCTGTCGCCCAGGCTGGAGTTCAGCGGCATGATCTCAGCTCACTGTAACCTCTGCCTCCTGGGCTGAAGTGATTCTCCCGCCTCAACCTCCCGAGTAGCTAGGATTATGGGGTGTGCACCACCACACCTGGCTAATTTTTGTATTTTTAGTAGAGATGGGGTTTGGCCAGGCTGGTCTCAAACTCCTGACCTCAGGTGATCCACCCGCCTTGGCATCCCAAAGTGCTGGGACTACACGCATGAGCCACCATGCCTGGCTACAAGTATTAAGTCATATGGCTGCAGAATCAAGGCAGTGTGTTCTTCACAAAGAAAGACACACACAGATAAATAGAACCAAACAGGAAACCCAGAAATAGGCCCACTCAAATATGGAAAATCGATTTTTTCTACAAACAAATAGAAGCAACTCTATGGAGGAAGAAAAGTGTTTTCAACAAATGGTGCAGAAGCAATTGGACATCCATAAGCATAAAAAAGTGAACCTCAACCTAAACATCACATCCTATACAAAAATTAACTTGATATTAAAATGGATCATAGACTTACATGTAAAACGTAAAACTATAAAACCTCTAGAAAAAATAGGAGAAAATCTTTGGAATATAGGATGAGAAAAGGAATTTTTAGACTTGACACCAATGGTATGATTCAAACGGAACAATTGGCAAATCTGTTCTCATCAAAATTAAAATACTTTTTCTCTGTCAAAGACCCTATTAAGAGGATGAAAATATAAAGCTGCAGACTGGGAGTAAACATTTAGAAATGACATATTTGACAAAAATCTAATATCCTGACTATGTACTCTTATCTCACACTGTATACAAAAATTAACTCAAAATAGTTTAAATATTTAAACATCAGGCCTGAAACTATAAAACTACTAGAAAAAAACACCGGGGAAAAATGATGTAACATTGGTTTGGGGGATGATTTTTTAGATTTGACCCCAAAAGTACAGGTCAGAAAAGTAGGAATAGATAAACTAGATTCCATCAAAACAAAAATCTTCTGCAAAACAAAGGAAACAATCAACCAGAGTCAAGAGACAATCTGCAAAGTGGGAAAAGATATTTGCAAGCTATGTATTGGATAAAGGTTTAAAATCCAAAATATATAAGAAACTCAAACAACTCTATAGAAAGAAAACAAAAAATCTGATTAAAAATGGGCAAGGAACCAGAATAGACATTGCCCCCAGAAAGACATACAAATAGCCAACAGATATATGAAAAAATGCTCATCATCACTAATCATTAGAGAAATGCAAAGTAAAACCAGAATGAGATGTCACTTCACAACTGTCAGAATGGCTGTTGTGAAAAAGATGAACTACAGCAAGTGTTGAAAACATAGAGAAGTGAGGACTTTTGTACACTGCTGGTGAGAGTGTAACTTATACAGCCATTTTAAAAAAAACTTTTGGAGATTCTTCAAAAAACCAAAAATGGAATTACCATATGATTCAGCAAATCCACTTTTGGGTGTTTACCCAAAAGATCTGAAATCTGTACGGACATCTACACTTCAGTGTTCATCTCAGCCCTTGTCACAATAGCCAAGTTATGGTATCAACCTCTGTCTATCAACAGAGGAATGGATAAAGAAAATGTGGCATATATCCACAATGACTACCATTCCATCTTTAAAAAGAAAGAAATTCTGTCATTTGTAACAACATGGATGGAATTGGAGAATAGTATGCTCAGTACAATGAACCAGACACAGAAAGACAAATATCACATGTTCTTACTTATATGTGGAATCTAAAATAATCTAACTCAGAAGAAAAAACAGAGTAGAAAGATGGTTACCAGAGGCTAGGGGTTGGGAGGAATGAGAAGGTGGTGGTTGAAGGGTACAAAGCCTTGGTTACACGAGGAAATGAGTTTGTTTTTTTGGTTTTGTTTTGTTTTGTTTTTGAGATCGAGTGCATAGTGTGGTGGATGAAATTAATAGTGTGCTATACATTTTTAAATTGCTAAGAGAGTAAATTTCAAATGTTCTTATCACAAAAAATGATAGGTGTTTAAAGTGATGGGTAGATTAATTGGCTCGATTTTAATTATTCCACATTGTATTAATAAATTACAACATCACTTTGCAATCCATAAATATATATAACTATAATTTGTCAATTTACAATAAAAATTTGAAGCCATTGGGGATAACTGGGTAATGTTTAAGTAACACTTACGTTAGATGATATTCTATTACTGTTAATTTTGTTAGGTATGAAAATAGTATTGTGTTTGTAAAGGAGAATGTCTTTTCCCAAGGAGATGCACATCAAAATATTTAGAAATAAAAGTTTTAATGCTTTCGAAGTACTTTCTTATGGTTTAGTAGAATGAAATAAAAAGTGCATTTGGCGAGATAGACAAACATGCAATCAGAGGGTAGTAGGTCAACAATTATGAATCTAGAGAAAGGACAGCCAGTGTTATACTGTTTGAACATTTCTGCAGGTTTGAACATTTTGAAACTGGAGAAGTCAGGGAAAATGATAAGTATTTCAAAACTACTAGTATGATATTGAAGAAGTATTATTTATCTATGTGGTATTTTACTTTGTTACAAGTTGTCATACTTAATGAGAATGTTCCAATTAGCATAATAAAGCAGACTAGTGTAAAAATATGTTATTATGTGCCTTTTGCATAGAATAACATTACAGCCAATATTTGTGTGTGATGCTTGGACTCATCAGCTCATGATGTGTCTAGAAGTCTAGAATTGGTTACCTTAGATCCTATATATTCCTGTCTGCTTAGAATAGCTCAATACAATATGAAATACTTGTAGCTGCCAACTTAAGATAATAAGAATATACACATTGCAAAAATAATTGGGTATGTGTCTGTGTCTAATGCATATAACTAGAATCATATTAGGTAAAAGAAAAAAGCAGGTCAGTCTTAAGGAAGATTCCACCAGGGGCCCAGCCGAAGAAGGTCCAGGACACTTTCTTAAACCACAACCTTGCATAGAATATTCCTCCTCTTACATGAAGGAAAATACTGTTACAGAACCTTGGGGAAGAATGGCAGTGCTCTATGTTAGATTGGGCAGCTCTGTCTCCAGTAATTCCCACACCTGGCTGTGCAACAGAAATACTTGACTGTGAAAAGGAAATACAATAGACAGAGTGTTAGGCTCCACCTCATACCTGTTGCTTCAGATTCTAATGAATGGCATTCATTCCCAGAAATATATCTATTGTTTAAGTTCTTCTGGATGTTACCAAAGCACAGTGAGACATAGGATCCATTGAACAAATTACTGTCACAGGCTGAAACATTCTCTGGAAAGAGCTGATTTCTGTATGCTTAAAATATTTCATTAAAATGCACATTAATCACAGTTTTTACTGACAAAAGAATAAGAATAAATACGTGACATTTTAAATTGAATAACTACTTTTGAAACGTGTTTTTGTAACTTATTTAACGCAGGACAAATAATTTTATCTTTTAAGGCTCCTCTATAGAAGGGGAAATAACTATGAGATAACTATATTGGTAAGGCAAGGAGCCAACAATTAGTTATGTTACTATGTGTTTGCTTCTGAGAGATAGCCATTTTAAAGATTTTGTATTCGGGGAACTTGTTTGAATTAGTATACAACTATGCAGGATAGATAGGCACAGTGCTGTAATATACAAGGAAGTGAAATTTAAATCGACTTGTGGAATTCAACACAGGTAAATGGAAACTAATACACAAGGAATTGAAATCTAAATCGACTCGTAGAATTCAACACAGGTAAATGGAAACTAGTAATATGTATTTTATTTGACTCTGTTCTTTCTCAGGCCTTTCATTTAAGGATAAAAGAGTACTCTAGAACCTCTGCATAAAACTGAAGCAAAATCATCTAAGTTCTAAGCACATTGAAGTATTCTAATACCTACTTCTCTGTGATTTACTTATATTAAGTCCTCAATCGATGTTGATGAATATCATCACAGAAAATGAGTCCAGGGACCACTTGCCAAACTGGTATTGAAGTTGCCATCTGTGGGGGTTTGCTCTGAGCTTTAGTAATATGGCTTAAATTTTCATTTTTAAAATGTGGAAATAGTAAGAGTTTTGATACATTTAAGGAGACTTTAGTAGGGAATAAAGCAGTGTTGTGCTTTTGAGGGAAATACTCTTAATTATAGCCTAAATATCACTGGCTTAAATATGGCCAATTATATTTTTAAATAATTTTGTAAGGTTGCATCCTATGCTACTCCCCCAAATCCCTGCATTTTAAGAGTTCCACAAGAATTCCCATGCAATTAACTTTCAGGTATACATAAAGGTTGAATAAAATAAATGAAACTTCCTGCATTCTTAATGTATTTATTAAAGAGCCATCAAAATGCTGGGAATTCAAAAATAACTTTGAAGGAAAGCTGAGTGCCAGAGGAGAATAACATATACATGAACATAAGATTTGCTTTATTTTGTAAATATGCATACATACTTTCAACAATCAAGGATAGATTAAAATGGTCTTAAAATATGTACCTCTTAGACTAAGTTGCTCATTAAGTAAAAAAAAGTTTAAATGTATGCTTAAACGAAGGTAGTGGGAGAAGGAGATGTTTAATCCTTTAAATAGTGTGTAAAACCATTTTGATACATCCAATAATTCTCAGTACACTTAAATATAGAAATAAAATTTCCCATTTTGTGGAATGTTTTCTTTATCCCCTTCTCCACGGCAATCTACAGGAAATCATACACTGATTCTTATCCAGGTGTCCTGTGGTTTATGTACCTCATCTTAGCAGATGCTTCGCCAATAATAAATTAAAGGAAGACTTTATTGCCTCTCATTTCTCCGACATTATTAGGCTTGTCACAGGTCTGGATACAGCATTTTATGAGACATACTAAATCCTTCTTGGTGTTTTGTTACATGTAACTCTATTTCTTTGCCATCAATAACTTCTTAAAGCACACCCAGACACACACACACACACACACACACACACACACATATTGTTAGAGAAAAAAATTTCAAAGCGTGCACTTATGGAGCTAGTTTATAGCACTACACTGAAATCTAATGAAAAAAAAATCTATCTTTGATCATGTCAAAATTGCTAGTTGAAAGCCAATTGTCTCTATGAAAATGCAAATAATTCAATCACATATATTATCCTCTTTCCCTTAAAATTTAATGAATGTAACCATTTATAATTCTTAGGGGGTTTTCACTTCTACTATTAGATATTTCGGAACCTAAAAAAAGAACAAAGAGAGTGCATTTTCCTTTGAAAAGATAATTGCTCAAAAAGTGGCAGAAGATATTCTCTTTTAGTACTGTATCCAAGCAAAATGACATGGAACAAGATCTGTGTCAACCTTTAACTTGCAAAATGCATGTTTTCATTCAAGGATGAGAGTACTGTTATGACACTTGGGATATAAATTCTTAAGTAGACTCAAGAGGATCAAAAGATTCTAAATCCTGTCAATTCGTGATCATTCTATTGTGACATCTCCAAGATAGTTGCTTTCCTAATTCTTCATCTCACCTTCTTCAATTCATTGCTTTCTTTACTATTTACATTTTTACTTTATTAGATGATTGATAAAAACAGAAATCCATCAGTGCCTTTTCTTCAAGGTCTCCTAGTACACTTATCCCATGATCTGTGCATTGAAAATGTAATGAGATGTTCCATAATTCCTTAGGCTAGAGCTGCTCATTCACAGCTGTACTGCATTACCTGGCACAAGTGGGCTTCAATAAGGGTTTTCTTTTCTTATGAAGAAATTCATCCTTAGGAAGGGTATGAGTCAAGGTTTTCCAGATAAACATAAACAGAATCCTAATGTCAAATCCCCTTCTCCACGGCAATCTACAGGAAGTCATACATGTATTCTTATACATATATATGTGTATATGTACATATATATACATATATAGTCATACATATATATGTACTATGTATTATATAGAAGTAACAGAATCCTATTTTTATGTACATATTTATGAAAAGTGATGGTAAAACTGCAATTACTTTTGCACCAACCTAATATAACATATATTATATATAATATATTATGTTTTACATATATTATATTATTATGTATTATATAATATATAATATGCATTACATATTATGTATATGTAATGCATATTATATATAACATATTATATGTAATATACTATAATATATCCTATTATATAAATGTATACATCTATGTAATATATCCTACTAATATGATATATTTACATTGTTATGATTATATAAAACACAGTATTGTAAAAATTATAAAAAATAAATTATTGGCCAGGCACGGTGGCTTACACCTGTAACCCCAGCACTTTGGGAGGCTGAGGCAGGAGGATTGCTTGAGCCAAAGACAATGTAGGGAGAATCCCATCTCTATAAAAAATAAAAATAAATTAGCCGGGTGCGGCGGTGCATGCCTGTAGTCCGAGCTATTCAGGAGGCTGAGGTGGGAAGATGGTTTGAGCCCGGATGCAATGAGCCCTGGATGCAGTGAGCCCTGATGACATCACTGCACTACAGCCTGGGCAACAGAGGGCGGCTCTGTCTCAAAAAAAATATTATTATAATTTATAAATTATTATGAGATTGGCTCATGAAATTATGGAGACTGAGAAGTACCAGGATCTGTATTCCACAAGCTAAGCTCCAGGACAGCCAGTGGATATATAGTTCCAGTCCCATTCTTAAGGCCTGAAAACTAAGAAAGCTGACGATGGAAGTTCCAGTTCGATTCAGAGGCAGGAGGGAGAAGACCCACGTCTCTGCTCAAAGGCAGTCAAGCAGAGAAAGAGAATTCTCCCTCACTCAGCCTTTTGGTTCTATTCACGACTCCAGCAGAGGATGGGGCTCATCTGCACTGAAGAGGGTGATCTGCTTTACTCAGTTTATCCATTCAAATGTTAACCTCATCCAAAAACACCCTCATAGACACACCCACAATTATGTTTTACCAAACATCTGGGTGCTCTGAGGCCCAGTGAAGTTGCTGTATATAATTGACTATCACAGGAAGCATACACTGTAGTAGAAGAAATCAATGTATAAGGACACAGGGTTTTGGATCACACATATCTGGGTTCAAACACTTGAATATCAGATTCCTTCACTTCTTTTTATCTGTAAAACTTTAGTCAGGTTAACTAACATCTAAATCTCAGTTTCCTAGTCTACAAATTGAGCTAATAATGCCCAGAAGACTTTAGTGGGGATTAAATAAGACAATGTTTGGAAAGCACTTAGCAGAAAACCTATACTTACCTGTTAGTGTCAGCTTCATAAAACA
This sequence comes from Mandrillus leucophaeus, assembly GCF_000951045.1. Classification (NCBI taxonomy): domain Eukaryota; kingdom Metazoa; phylum Chordata; class Mammalia; order Primates; family Cercopithecidae; genus Mandrillus; species Mandrillus leucophaeus. The sequence goes on from NW_012105198.1 coordinate 403,947, forward strand.
AGTAGTTAAGGGAAAACAGAGATGAATGGGAATCTTGCCTTTGCCAACTTCATCTATAGCTTTGAGCAAGTTACCTGATCTTCCTAAACTTCCATACCTCTTTTGTAGGTACTATTACTGAAATAAGATAGTTCCATCAAAGTGCTTATACAATTTTCTGCTTAATCAATATTGTTGTTTTCCATTTCTGTCTATTATAAATAAAGCTGCCAGAGATATTTAAGCATAAGTCATTGGGTAAATATAGGTTCCATTTCTCTAAGGTAAATACAAATGATTGGGTTGTTGGGTCATATGGCAAGTGTATAGTTAACAATTTTTGAAAATGCCAAACTATTTTCAAAGTAGTTGTAAAATTGTACACTCCCAGCAGCAATATCTAGAAGGTACAAGGGCTTCATATCCTTCACAACACTTGGTATGGTCAGTCTTTTACATCTAAGTCATGAAAGTGAGTATGTCGTGGCAACTCTTCCAAGTTTTCATCTTCATATTTCTGAAGATCAAGGACACTGAGCCTTTTTTCATGCATTTATTTCCCATTCATCTATCTTGTTTTATCTCTTGCTCAATATTTTTATCGTACTGCTTTTCTTCTTGATATACAGTTGTAACAGTTCTTTATATATTCTGTATACAAGCCTTTTATCAGAGATATCTTTCTAAGTAGCATCTCTCAGTCTCTGGCTTGCTCTTTCATTTTGTTAGAAACATCTTTCAAAGAGAAAAAGTTTTTAATTTTGATGAGCTCTCAAATTATCCATATGTTTATTCCACGGTTCATTCTTTTTGTGCCATATCTAAAACTCTTTGTGTGACCTCTCATAATTTAAGAGTAAGCTCATATGTTTAGGCCTACTATCCATTTCTTACTAATTTTTATATGTGACATGATACAAAAATCTAAGTTCATTTTGTCCTGTGTGTATATCCAATTTTTCTAGCAATATTTGTAGATAGATTACCTTTTATTTGATGAATTTTCTTAACAATGTTGCTGAAAATCAATTGACCGTGTCTGTGTGGATCTATTTTGGACTCTATTTTGTTCCATTAATCTGCTATGCAAACACCACAGGGTATAGATGAATGTAGTTTTCCTTTGCTATAGTTTTTCCTGTTTCTAAAATTTTATATAAGTGGATTATATATTATGCATTAAGAAGTCTTCTATCTTTGATTTATTTTATTTAGCTTTATGCTTTTGAGGATAATAATCCATGTAGTTGCCTGTGTCAGTAGTTTGTTCCTTTAAATTTCTGGATATTGTTTATTAGTTCCAGAACATTTAGTTACCCTTCTTATTTTCAAATTCCTTCATGATGGTTGAAGGGATGAGAAGATAATAGAAAAAGGCAAAACAGGTTTCATAATTTCTAGAAACCATGCTATAGGAAATACTCTCAGAAATCATATAATAATTTAAAAAGTGCTGTTGAACAACAGTAAAAACTAAGTTTATGTATAGTGAGTTGAGTGACTCTTGAGTGAATTCTGTTTTTAAGGTGTTGTGTATATTTTCGGTGACAGTTTGGTTAAAGAGTGAGGGTAAATTACATGAACCATAAACATCTAATACTGGTACAATAACCATTTTTGACACTCTTTTATCCCTTGTGACAATCAAGTATTTCACATTATCATTTTCCTTCTGCCTGAAAAAATCCTTGAACACTTCTGATAGTGCAGATCTGCTAGTGATGAAACTTCTTAGCTTTTATTTAACTGAAAATGTCTTTATATTGTTTTCATTTAAAAAATATACATTAACTGTTTCAAAAACTCTAGATTAACATCTCTTTCTTTCGCTAGTTTTTTAAAGGTGCCTCTTTATTATTTTCTGGCTTGCATAGTTTCTGATGAGAAGTCTTCTGTCATTCTCATTTTTGTTTTTCTTTTTGTCTTTGTCTTTTTTCCCTTTGGCTGCTGTAAAAAAAAATTTTCTTTTTTAATCACTTGCTTTTAGCAGTTTAATTTTTGAACCTCAAATATCTGAGACAGCTCTTAGTTTAGGACATTTATTTTGCCAAAATTAAGGCTGCGTGCCCATGACACAGTTTCAGGAAGTCTTTTTTTTTTTTTTCTTTTTTTTTTGAGAGGGAGTCTTGCTCTGTCACCCAGGCTGGAGTGCAGTGGCCGGATCTCAGCTCACTGCAAGCTCCGCCTCCCAGGTTTATGCCATTCTCCAGCCTCAGTCTCCCGAGTAGCTGGGACTACAGGCGCCCGCCACCACGCCCGGTTAGTTTTTTTGTATTTTTTAGTAGAGACGGGGTTTCACCGTGTTAGCCAGGATGGTCTTGATCTCCTGACCTCGTGATCCACCCGTCTCGGCTTCCCAAAGTGCTGGGATTACAGGCTTGAGCCACCGTGCCCGGTCTAGTTTCAGGAAGTCTTGATGATATTTGCCCATGGGGGTCTGAGCACAACTTGGTTTTATACATTTTAGCATGACATGAGACATCAATCATTATACTAAAGATGAACATTGGTTTGGTCCGGAAGGGCAGGACAACTCAACCTCAAGGCAGGACAATGTGAAATGGGGAGGGGTTTCCAGATGATGGGTAGATAAAAGACAAATGGTTGCATTCTTTTGAGTTTCTGATTAGCCTTTCCAAAGGAGGCAAATCCCATATGCATTTATCTCAGTGAGCAGACAGATGACTTTGAATAGAATGGGAGGCAGGTTTGCCCTAAGCAGTTCCCAGCTTGACTTTTCCCTGTAGTTTAGTGATTTTAGGGCCCTAAGATTTATTTTCCTTTCACAGATTCTTATGCACATCATTGTTCTGTTTGTTATGTTTCCTCTACTTGGGTTTGTTAAAATTCTTCAGTCTGTGATTTTTGTTTCCATCAGATCCAAGAATATTTTTGTTACTGTTCAGAGGCCCTTAGGCTCTCGTGTAATAGAAGTTGACATGAAGCCAAGCAAGTTTCCCAGACAAAGTTTTATTAGGGGGTTATGCTGGAACACAAGGGAGACAGTGGTGGAGCAAAAGTTCTCCAGTCCGCTCCCGGATGGGAGTGCATTGAAGTGTCTTAAGGAGGTGACATTGATAATTCAAGAAATAGGTGAGCATCACTACATGTACGGGGTGGAGTGCAGGGTGCTCAGGTGTAGTAAGGGATCATGCTAACACATACATCACATGATCAGAAAACGGCAGATAAGCACCCCCTGGGCAGAGGTTTTAGTGTTATAATGAGGTGAGGGGTAAAGATCATTCTTCTGATCTTGTGCACTACCGATGATAAGGTTAACTTCCTTGAGTAAGACTTATGATGGAACACTGCTTATCTTAGTTTCTTCAAGGTCCAAATGTCATCAGTTAGGAAATTGAAAAAGAAAGAAAAAGGAAAAAAAATACAGTAGTAAAGCGTGAGGCCAATTCCCTTCTCTACTGTGTCTCATTTGTACTATTATTTTTTATTGTATTTCCTTTCAACTGACTTCCCTATTTTGGGGTCTCAATGACACATTTATTAGAAAGATTAACATTATCCCACAGCTTCCTGAAGTTCTGTATCTTTTTTGTTCACCTTTTTCTCAGTGCTTTATTTTGGATTGCTAGACCTTGAAGTCCACTTATCTTTCCTTTCTTGGTGTCTATCCTTCTGGTAATCACATCCGGTGTGATTTCCAAATTTTTAATATTGAACCATTCATTTCTAGAAGCTCATTTTGGCCTTTGTAATGTCTCTATTTCTCTTTTCATTGTAGTTATGTTATTTTTCAAATCTCTGAATATACCTTTAGATTTACAATAACTGTCTCAAGGTTTTGGGGTATAACTCCATCTTTTGGGTCTATTTTTATAGATTGCTCCTTTGCATGTCTGGTAATTTTTAGTTTAATAATGAATAGTGCTAATTTTGTGTTATGGGTATTGGATTTTGTCTTTCCACAGAAGTAACTACTTGCGGATTAACCTTATGATCCTTCTGAAGCTTTCATTCAAGGCACATTAAGGCAGGTCCGGAGCACACTTTAATCTGGGACTCATTTTGCCTTGCTACTAAGGTGTGCCCCTTTAGAAAACTTCATCAACTGTTTTGTCTATTACAAGGTCTTTCTGTTTTAACTGGTGGAAATGCAAATATTCCCAGCCCTTTGTGAGCTTTGTGAATTGTTCCGCCTAATGTTTTCCAATTGTTCTTTCCTCGGTTTGGGGAAATTTCATCCTACTCATACACAGATTAGTTTTCAGGCAAAAACTCAAGGGGACTCTGTGTGCAAATCCCCAGAGCTCTCTCTCTCTGTGCAGATTTTTCTTATCCAAACTCAGTCGTCTTTCTTCTCAGTCAAATAAGATTGCCAGAATTTGTTCCCCTCCCTGCACTGTAGCCTGATAATTTCCTCCAGGGAATAAACTGGGTCAATCATATCTCACTTGATTTCCTTCTTTCAATCACCACAGTCATGCGCTGACTGTGGCCTGATGCCTAAAAATCAGTGTTTCATATCTCTCTTTCCAGTTTTGTAGTTATTTAAAGTGGAGGAGTAGTTTTGTTGTAATTGGTTCTTCATTGGTAGTTGCAGAAACTTTGTTAGAAGTACTTATTAGTAAAATAATTAAAATATAAAAGAGAAACAGAACTTTTTCATTTTGCTTTTGTTTTCTTCCTCTTCCCTCCCCAGTAGCAATTGTTTCATGAATGTAGTGCATAAAAGTAAATATGTCATTCCTTCAGGAAGACGAGAAATGATGGTCTGATACTGTGAAATATCTACAGGGTCTTCATCCATGTTTCCTGGCACACAACTCCTAAAATCCTTGGAATCTCCAAAGTGATATCTTTTTGTATGCCAATGATGGATGGATGGTCAGCAGCCCCTCAGCTTCGAGATGGGGACTGGTCACCAGAAAGACAAAGGCAGGGCCCCCAACCTTCTGGGAAGAAAGGGGCCAATAGCCAATGGTTTAATCAATCATGCCTATATAATAAGTCCTCCCTAAAAGCCCCAAAAGGATAGGGCTCAGACACTTTCATATAGTTAGACACATGGCGGATCCTGGAGGGTGACATACCCAGAGAGGGTTGGGAAACTCCATGTTCCTTCCCCCACAGCCTGCTCTATGCATTTCTTCATCTGTTTCCTTTGTAATATTCTTTACAATAAACTGGTAAACATAAGTGTTTCCCTGAATTCTGTGAGCCACTCCAGCAAATTAACCAAAGAGCCAGTCGTGGGAACCCCAACTTGAAGTTGGTTGATCAGAAGTTCTAGAGGCTGAACCTGGGACTAGTTTCTGAAGCGGGGCAGTCTTGTGGGACTGAGCCCTCAACCCGTGGGATCTGATGCTATCTCCAAGTAGAGAATGTCAAAATGAAATTGTAGGACCCAACTGGTGTCTACTGCAGAATGAATTGCTTGCTTGGTGGTGGGGCGAAACCCCCGCAACACACATTTGGTCCCAGAAGTCTTCTGTCTGTGTCGATTGGTGGTGTTGAGTGTGGCATGAGAGCAGTGGAAAATACAATTTGAGTTATTTCCTCAAAAGGAGGGAATTTCGTTTTAAGGTCATTAGGTTTAGAATACAGTGTTTGACTAGAAGATCGTATCAGTGTGGATTCAAATGTAAAGAGAAAGAGTAATTTGGACAATAATTATTTACTAAATAAGAAATTAAAGTAATAAGGGACTGGCTACTAGGAAGTGAAAATAACTCTCAATAATATAAGGGTAGCAGATAGGAGAAGCACCAACCAACCCTAGGACTGAGATAGAGCAGCCACAGGAAAGCAGCTCTGCTACCCCACCACCCGCCACACAGGGCTGGGATCCAGACTTGCGGGAGAGGCAGCTGTGGCTCACTGAATGAAAGAGGGGTTGGCAGAACTTGTGGAAACCTGCCGTCTTCTGGAATTTGCCAGACATTCTTCCACTAGGTTGGCAGTGTAATCTGTTCTCAGGAATGAGTCTCTTTGGAGACACTCCAATATAAACCCACTAGAAGCAGAGACAGAGGGGCTGGTGGATCCCCTTACCACCACGCATCATAGTAGGTGGGCACCAAAGAAGCTCCAAGTGCTGCAGGATCTGGTGAACCATCACCAACATCAGGAAGCAAAACCCTGGTATCCTGCAGTGTCTCTCTGGCGCCCTCTACTGGCAAGCCTTAATATTGTGTCAATTGACAAAGAAAAATATTTAAAGGGCTCAGATCCATTTCACAAAGCAGGCAAAAAGATAGACTTGGAGCTGAGAGGCAATAAATGAATGACACAGGATGCAGATAAAATGTCAGATTCACTACTAGACATTTCTATTATTTTAATGTTACTGAAGATAGCCTCATTTAGCCAATTCAAGCAGTGGAACCAAGAAAAATTAGGTCCCCACTTCTAACTTGTTACACTTAAATGTGAATATGCCAATTAGGAGTGAGCCCCCACATCTGAGGGAGCAGTTCACAGGAAAAGGTTAAACAAAGAACTGAGAAAATACGTGAAAAAAGACTACCCCAGAGAAGAGCTGGAATTGTGCTTACCCTGCTTAATTGAATGATGCTGCAACCTGTGATTCTACCCCTTGACTTTTCCCCTTGAACTTGGATTCTGGAATTGGGCAAGACAAGAACAAAATTGATCCATCAAATATCAATGGTCAAATAAGCCTGTTAATATTTAAGTGTTTCCCATCCATAGTCATTTGAGGTAGAAAAATGATAGTATCCTGTTTTGAAATCTTGGAGATAGATAAGGAGAATCTGAGAAGAACTGGGGCTTATTACTGAAGCCCTTACCCACTCCAAAATAACGGACCACAAGGAATTTTTAATCGCACTTGTCTACATGAGTGGATTGGTCGGGAAATAAGCTGTTTATACTGCTGAAAAAGTGAGGCCTCTCCCTGAGCTCCTGGAAACTATGGAAAAACATTAAAATCATACTAAATACATAGTTTGCCAAATACCAAAAGGCCGAATAATAAAATCAATATTGAACCAAGTCTGAGATTAAAACAAATACAATCATCATAAAATAAAGTTCTGAGAATCAAAATTAAATCCTAAGTTTTTTTATTTAAAAAACCTTAATTATTAATAAAATTCACTGTTAAGTATTTCATTAGTATGATTTTAATCGTGTGACATTACATGACAGAAATAAACATTCTTTGGAGTCCTGTATAGTAAACAGCAAGTCACAGGTCCCTGGGGTTGTTGACGATACCTATATTTTTTGGCTAACACTGCTGGTATTTATGCTGTCATCTAATTATTCAGCTCTCCTTTATCTAAATAAAAGGCACTTACTGTGGTAGATGAATGTGAGGACATCTTTTCTTCCAATTCTGCATTAAAAGATTTAGTCCATAGTAAAATTGAAATCCCATTGAAACAGTCTCACAAACTAACCACTTTTGTACTGCTTGAAGAAAGTGCTTTTAGCATATTTTCCGAAGCTGACTCAAGGTGGCTTCCTTCATTTTTTTTTTTTAATTCTCATATTCTTTCCAAGTACTCGCTGTTTCTCAAAATCCCTTGAGACAATTTTGTCTTTATACTTTTCATCTAGGAGAAAGTTGGCAAAGTAGCAATGTTGGTTTTCTAGAAAACAAGGTCATTTCTAGAAATACGTTTCCTTCCACATTGCTTACATATCAATTTCAGCATCTTCCCAAGAGGATAATGACAGGAGAATCTTTAGAGCAGAAGGCATAACAAAGTGTTAGCCACAATATTTTTGTCACTTCTAGGATCAGAAGATTGTTGGCAATGTGCAAGTTCAGAGATGACAAATGATGTTGAGGTCGGCAATGGGCTTGTTCTTGAACCAGTCTCGGAGAGACGGTACTTAGGGTTCTCAAGTTTTTTAAGCAGCCTGTCCAAAGCCTCTAGACAGGTGGCCTGGAAAGCACAGAACTTAGCTGAATTGCATGACCTCTGAGACAGGGACCCTGAACAGTTTGGATCCCCACCCAAGTCTCATGCCAAATTGTAATCCCCAATGTTGAAGGTGCGGCCTGTAATACTGTCCTCACCACAGTGAGTGAGTTCTCGTGAGATCTGGTTATTTAAAAGTGCACCACCTTCTGCCTCTCTCTCTTGCTCCTACTCTGGCCATGTGATGTGTGTGCTTCCCCTTCGCCTTTCGCCATGATTGTGCATTTCCTGAGGCCTCCTCAGAAGCCGAGCAGATGCCAGAATCATACCTCCTGTACAGCCTGTGGAACCATAAGCCAATCAAACTTCTTTTCTTTATAAATTGTTCAGTCTCAGGTATTTCTTTATAGCAGTGTGAGAACAGACTAATACAGACCCCCTTATTCCTCCAGTCAAATTGACTCAAGGTGAGCAAAATATCATTTCTTTCTTAGGCTAACCAATCTATTCTTGTTAACCTGAATTTTCTGGAAAATCTGGAATGTCTTTCTCAGTCCTCTTACTTCTTCTTTGCAAAAACACACAGATTTGTCTATCCCCATCAAAGCTCTTCATTTATCTCAGCACCTCACCATCTCCTTTACTATGTCTCCTTCTTCTATTTGTCATTCCATGTCTCAAATATGTGGTTTATATTCCTCACTACTCAATACTTTCCTCTCTAATTTAGTTTCCATTATTGCCACTCTGCTAAAGATAAGCTCAACAATTCCTTAATTCCTTTGAGTCACTTTTCTTTAATGTTAGTCTTGAAGGTGGAGTGGAGACTTTACTGTGTCATTACATTGTTTTTGCTTAATTGAATATTTTACACCAGATTTGCATGACACCATAGTGAGAGAATTCCTTTTCTTTCTTTTTTAATGAGGCTTAACCTCTTTTGATTAATAGCTTGCCCTCAATTAGCACATAATACGTACATTCATGAAAATTACAAAAGCAGAAGAGAAAACATTATCTGAACTAAGAATTTACCCATTTTATTGTCTTTTGAAAATCTTAGCTAATATTATGTCACTTAATTTAGAAAAAAAAGAGTTACTCTAAAATGACATAAATTAAATCTTAATGAATCCAAGAAACGAATTCCTTTACATAATAGAGGTATAAAATATTAATTTAAATGTCAAATTTGACCCTTTCACTATTCTGAGACTCTGGCAAGGGAATTCAACATACACATGAAGACTTGTACAAATCTATGCTGTCTGAAAGCTGTTAAGGAAGCATTATTTGTCTCTGATGGACTCCACACAGAATTTACCATAATAGCTGTTGCAAGCGCATTCCACTCTCCTCAACACAAAGTAGGAGAATTATATTGTGGCTAGATGTTAACCCATGGAGCTCAGTGCATTTTAGCTTCTCAGGCAGCTCCAGCTGCAGTTGCACAGGCAGGAATAAAAAACTACAACAAAAAAAGAGAGAGGAGCCACAAGTTCCTGGAAGTTTGGGAGCATCTACTTGCTGCCCTCTGGAGAACTAAGAAATGATATCCAACAAGGTTTCCTTGAGGCGAAAAGAAAGGAATGAGTCCAACTTAATAGGCTAGTAGTTATTGGCATGAGTATATCTGGGATCCTTGAGGTAAGTGCATAAAAGATGCGTGAGGGGCGATTGTAGCAGTCATTTTAAAAGGAGGAGAATTCTGGGGTCCAAGCTTCCCAGAGGGAAATGTGGCTGGGGATTTGACAGTAACATGGAACCAGAGGCACACCAGGTACTAGCAGCAGTAGTCAAATTGACAAAAGGAAGAAAGTATGGCACGCTATGTGGGAAAAAAGAGCTTCCTAAAGATGGGGAAATAATTAAGTGATCTAGCTACTGAGAACTGTGTCTGAAAAGAGTATCTTGCATGCAGATAATTTTGCAAGGCAGAAGATGCAGATAGGGTATATGTTGCTTACAGAATAGACCCTTGGAGGATTGTATTTGGTTCTCCTTTTATAAGCTGCTAGGCATACATTAACTTTTTTACTTTTTCTTTTTTTTTTTTTTTTTGAGTTGTAGTCTCGTTCTGTCACCAGGCTGGAGTGCAATGGTGCAATCTCGGCTCACTGCAACCTCCGTCCCCTGGGTTCAAGCCATTCTCCTGTCTCAGCCTCCCCCAAATTTTTACTTTTTAAATAACATTTGTATGTCTCGCAATCAGAAGTAACAAGCTCCTACTATGTACTTTATTTTTGGGTATAAGGAATGATGCCTTAAAGAAATAGAACTTATAGAATCTTGATAAAATCTAGATTTAAAAAGCTGATCAAGTCCCCAAGGTATTTATGATCATCAATAATATTAAAGATTTTCTGAACACCTCGTGCGGCAGGCCAGGTCTCACTCATGCAGGCCTCCATAACAACTGTTTCAGTACTGACCGAGAGGTTAAGTTTAATATTAAAAGTCAGTGTCCTTACACAAAAGTTGGGATCTAAAAACATCCTGTCAAGAATTTTGGCTAGGACTTTAAAGTATAACACAATAACAAAATAATACTTAACAGGACCCATTTAGGATTAAACCAGTTTTATTGTGGGTCTAAAGAAACTCCCCAGGCCTCCACAAACAAGCTTATTGGGAGTCTGAAGGGACTCCCCAGACCTCTGTAATTTAGCAGGAGAGAAGATAAGGGTAACCACCCCAGCACCTGTACCCATTTAGCTTAAGTGAATTTACTAAGGCTCCAGAGGAAGGTCTTTAGGACTCAGACCTTAGTTATAGATTAAAAAAGTTAATCACTTATATCTTTGGATAAATGCACACTTAAATGTAAGCATATAGTTTAGAAAGTATATAAGCTCTAGAAAACTTTGTAATTTAGAGTTGGTCTGGTGATAATTTCCAGGCCTTCCCCCTGTAAACAGTTACAGAAATAGGAACTCTCTTCCTCCCCAGTTCATCTGCATCTCATTGTTGGTCCACGAGAAATAGTAGCCTGACCCTCACTTTGGCCCGGGAACACTAGTACATAAAAGGGGTTGTGTTTCTTTGAATACTACCACTTATCGGGTGCTTTCATGTGCCAGGCACTGTTCTAAATCCTTTATATGAATCTCTTGTTTAATCTTCACAATGGCTATACAATGTAAGAACAATTCTTCTCCCATTATACAGAGGAAGAAACTGAGGCTTAGAAAAGTAAGGAACTTGCACAAGATCAAATAGTTAATATACGGTAGAGAGTGGTTAAACCCAGGCATTTCTTCTGTGAAGCCTGAGTACCTATGAAGAGGGGATGTAATAGTAAATCGTATCAACTTGGCTTCTGGCTTTATAGCCTTCACCATCTTTGAGGGTGGAAGATGTCGAAAGTGAGAGGCAGGATGCTGGACTCAGTGTTGAAAGGCTGAAGAAAGCTTCCAAGAGGACATGCTAGCCTAATTAAAGATCTAAAGGATGAAAAGGAGCTGGCTAGTGGAAGAGAAAACTTATGAACCTTTCAGAAACACAAAAACAGAAAGTGTACAAACCCAGATGTGAAAGAGAACATGGCACATTTATAACTAGAGGCTGAATTGCTTGTGGCAACAGACAAAGCTGGAGACGTACAATGGTGATAACCAAATAGGCCTTGCATACTATATTGAAGAATGAATAAATAGAAGAAGTGTGGAAGAAAGAACTCACTCTTCTAGGGGATTTTAACCCCCTGGCCTACATGGGCTACATTTCAGAGTATGAGTACATTTGCAAATAGGAGAATTTTGAAATAGTTTGGCCTGTTAGTCTTTGAGAGATCATGGGACGTAAGACAATTACCCCAAGCCTAAATATCAGTCAATTCACCATTTGAAAGTGTAACAGATGTATTCTAAAAATTGGATAGACTGATCTTGGCCTAAGCTGACTCAGTGCCAAGTACCGGAGGAAAAAGTAAATACTTTTTGATCACTTGAATGGAACAAAAATCTAGAATAAATTGTTCATGAGATATTTTTTGTGGGCACATCAAGAAAGGGTGAGATAGTGAGAACATATTTACTTTTTTAAAAAATGTAATGAATATCTTGTATGTACAAGGAATTGTGCTGAATTTGGAGGAGAAGAATACAAAAGGACAATAATAATAGCTACCATTTATTGTGTGCTTGCCAGATGCTTGGCTGTCTTCCAAACCTTCATTTATTCGTACAACTCTTACAATCCAGTGAAATTAAGTCCTATAGATTTCATTTTATAAACTGACATTCAGAGTGTAACTTCTTCAAAGTCATATCCTTAATACATATGTGGGCTGGAATTTTGTTTTTTGGGGGTGGGGTCAACATGGCACCATTACTACTTTTGCCTAAGGCTGTTTCACAGAATCTTTTTCTTTCTATGATTTCAGGATAGAATTTGGTGACTAGCGTTACATGTGACACGTTAGGTGAAAATAAAATGCACTTTTTTCAGGAGATTGCATCAGTCTGATTTGGTGGCTTCCTCTAAAAAGGTGACTTCACAGACCCGGCAAAACCCACCTGGGTGCCAGGTGCAGTGATTTTTACAAATTTCGCTTGAGTGCTGCTTGTCCAGACACTCCAGTGTTTCAGATTAGAGTTGCTAGTGTGTGTTTCTCTAATTTCCAACTATAGCTTCCGGTTTCTGGACCATTCATGTAAGCTTTGGACCAGTTAGCTTTTGCTTTAAAACACATCACTCTCAAACGTAAACAACACCATTTTATTTAGCTCATAATTCTTTGAAGGCAGCGCTCAAGTTCATCTGGTCTGGGCCAGAGTGACTGATCCCAGCTGGGTGTCCTCATGCATCTGTGGTCAGGTCGTGGAATGACTGGTAACTGGATCGTGGTGGCTGGTCTCACAGGTGGAAGACTCTCTAACAGGGTGTCTAAGTTCTTTCTCCACCAGTCTAGCTTAGGTTTCTTTGCAAGGCAGTTGCAGGGTTGCAAAAAGCAGCAAGAAAGGGCAAGTTCCATTGTTCAAAAAGACTTCAAATATCTGCTCGCATCACATTTGATATTGTACCAATGGCCAAAACAAGTCACATGGCTAAGCCCAGTCTCACTATCAGCGGGTGTATCCAAGGACATGAGAGAGTATCCAGGGCCATGTTACAGTGATGACAAGAATGTGGCCATTTTCAGAAATCACACAAGTCCTGATTCCCATATTTTATCTCTTATTCCTGTATTTATAGTGACTCTATCTTCCTTGCTGAAACTTGGTTATTATAGAATTAATAATTAAATCAAGACAGACTAGCTTAAGAGTTGGCACAAATCTTGATCATAATGTTGTATTACCTTTCCAAATCTGCACAACCAGAGGGCTTATAGGACAGAAGCCTACACATTTCTGATTATCCTAAGAGATAGGATACAAATAAAAACCATGAAATGATTAAATGTACTAGCCCAAATAGTGCAAACATGGAGGAGTTATAACTAATTTTGATGGGGAGATGAGTTGGTTAAGAATACATAATGAAAGAAATATTGACCTATTTCCTGAGCTGCTAACTCACCTTGCTGTCAGGCTGCCTGTTGAAAAACTTCACGTGAATTTGTCCCTAATATTTTATGCATGCGTTCAAAATAAAATTAATAATCTTCCCTTGCTTTAATCTTCCTACAAGCTCCATATTTTGACTCACTCATTGATTCATTCAACAAGTATTTATTGAGTGACTACTAGGTACTAGGTAATTTTCTAAATGTGGGGATAGAGTAAACAAAAAAGATTTCTCCCCTAAAGGACCTTTCATTTTAACAAATGGATAGAAAATTTAAAAAGTAAGAAGTCTTAGAATAGATTATTAACTTGACATAAATTGAAACAAAAAAAATTAAGCAAGCAAACTCTGCTAGTAGGGAGTGAAAATTTGGTCACCTTGGAAAACGGTGTTGCATTACTTTCTAATTTGAATATTAATATATCCTGTGACCCAGCAATTCTATTCTGAGGTATATATCCAAGATAAATACTTTCACATATGCCAAAACATATATGAAAGACTGCTAAAAACACCATTGTCCATAATAGCAAAAATCCAGGAAAAAATTCCAAATGTTTATTAATATCTAATAGAGTATTTGTAGATACATTCTAAGGAAGAAAATAAAGTAGTGTTTGCTGATGAGTAGTATACATTTTAACTGTCACTTCAGAAAACAATTTGGTGGTAACTGTTAAGTTAAACATTCACATATCTTGTAACTCAGTAATTCTACTCTGAAGTTTATACCCTGGAGAAATTCTTGTATATGTTTACCAAAACATATGTAAAAACATTTAGGATACCTTTGTTCATATTTGCAAAAAAGTTGAAAAATCTCTAAGAACAGAAGAAAGAATAAATAAGCTGAATATATTCACATAAAGGAATGTTATACAACAGTGAAAACAAATAGATATTGATGAATCTTAGAGAAATGTAGAAAATAAAAATTATATGACTTCTGCTTCTAGCTATGATGAATTAGCTTCAAACAGGCTAGAAAAGCCAACTAAAATTCAATAAAATCTGTTTGAAGTATTGGTGAGATGCTGAGATTGCCAGGATTTGAGGGGCTGAGATTCTGGATAGAACCGAGGTTAATTAGGTGAATGTAACATTCCCCATGCTGTTCTTCCCTTATGAAGCATATGCTGATTTTTGGAGGAGGATAAGAGGCTGAGTAGCTGAGCAGATTCCAGGTGCTCTGAAGCAGTGAAGACTGCAGGGCATTCAATAATCTCAATATTTCTGGGGAGGCAAACATCAAAGTAATGGTCTGCCAAGGCAGTCAGCATGAGAGGGTGAGATTCTAGAAGAAGGTGCATATCAGGAGATTGGCATTACAATAGTTTTCCCTTGGGGGCATGTCTTGAATGTTAACTAAAGAGTGTGACAGAAGCAATAACTTGCTGAAAAACAAAGGTGTTTCCAGAAGTTCCACACTGCTAAGGAGACAAAAATTGTAGTTAATGATATGCCAAGGAGGAGAAATCCTGGTAAACACAAAAACTGTTATTGGAAACCTGAAGGGCTTCACATTAGGAGTAAATCAGTGGTAGAGAGAACCTTCAAAAGATGTATTTCAGCCCAAGATTAACCCAGTCCCGTATTAGACTCAGAAGACTTGCCTCAAGGCTAACTGCATATCAAAGGGTAGAGTAAATCCTCCATGGAGGAAAATCCAATTATCTAGAATCTTTAGATATCATATCCAATGTATGGTATTCAATAAAAAAAGTTGTCACTCATCCCAAATGTATTAGTCAGCTATATATACCATTATGGTGCATGATAAGCACCCATAAATCACAGAAGCATCCAACAACAGGCTTCTATTTCTTCCTTGAACATCTACAAGTTGATTGGGTGGTTCTGCCTAAGTCTGTGTGTCTGGAGTTCAGCTGAGGTAGTTCCGCTTTAGGTTGCATGGCTGTACATCAACAGAGGTGGCCCTGCTCTACCTATTTTGTACTGCAACCCCAGCTGAATGGGCAATAGAATACTATGTTATTCTTTGGGAATGACAGAAGCACAAGTGAGCAAAATCAGTCATACAAACACATTTCAAATTTTTTTCCATATCAGTCTGGGCGCAGTGGTGGGCACCTATAGTCCCAGCTACTCAACAGGCTGAGACAGGAGGATTGCTTGGGTCCAGCAGTTCTGGGTTGTAGTGCACTATGCTGATCAAGTATCTGCACTAAGTTTGGAATCAATATGATGACTTTTCAGCAGGGGACCGTCAGGTTGCCTGGAGAGTGTCGAATGGCCCAGGCTGGAAACAGAGCAGGTCAAAGCTCCTCTGCTGATCAGTAGTGGATGCCCCTGTGAATAACCACTGCACTGCAGCCTGGGCAACACAGCAAGACCCCATCTCTTATGAAAAAAATCCCATATCACCTCTGCTAAAACCCATTCACCAAAGTCAAAGTCCTGCAAAGTCCAAAGGTATTGGCAAGTTCTCTCTATCATCAATGAGGCCATGGAAACTATGGTGAAAATTACTACTACAGGTCAAACATGATGGCTTGTGTCTGTAATCCCAGCAGTTTGAGAGGCCAAGAAGGGTGGATCACTGAGGTCAGGAATTAGAGATCAGCCTAGCCAACATGACAAACATCCATCTCTACTAAAAATACAAAAATTAGCTGGATATGGTGGCACATACCTGTAGTCCCAGCTACTCAGGAGGCTGAGGCACGAGCATGGCTTAAACCCAGGAAGTGGAGGTTGCAGTGAGAGGAGATCATGCCACTGTACTCCAGCCTGGGCAACTGAATGAGACCCTGTATCAGAAATAGAAAATTTTAAAAAATAAAATTACTACAATAGGGCAGGAAGTTGAGCGAGGAGAAATGGGACCAGGATTCAACCTGCTATAGTTTATTTTGTTGGCCACAATTATGTGTGTCTTCCCCATGTGCAAAATATCCTTATACTCATGTCAAAGCTCAGAAATCTTTCCTGGTAAGTCATTGGGTATACCTAGGTATGTTTATTCAAGAATGCAAGATTTTATATTATTTAAAAAGATAAACAAATCTAATGAATTACATTCATAAAATAACAGAGAAAAAGCATATGATCTTCTCAAAAGACATGATAAATCAATTGATAAGATTTAATACACATTTATAATAAAATATTTTAGTGAACTAGGAATAGAAGGGAACTTTCTAAATCTGACAAAAGATTGCTACAAACTCAGCAGCAAACATCATATTGAATGGCAAAATTTTAAAACCTATTTCTTTGAGATTGTGACTAAGATAAAAATGTTCATTTTTACTAATTTTATTCATTATTGTCTTGGTGATCTGAGCCAGTGGGGTAAATTAAGGAGAAAATAATATATAAAAGTAGAAAAGAAAGATGTAAAATTGTCAATATTCATGCATTACACACATTTATATAAAAATCCAAAAGGATTTTCAAATTATTAGATGTGATAAGTTAACACGTTTATTGAAAATTTGGTCAATATAAAATAATTATGTTTCTATATAGCAGATACATTAAAATAGGTAATAAAATGAAAGAAGATACCCTATCAAGAACATAGAATACTTAAAATATACAGAAACAAAGATACACAAAACCTCTAGCAGATGTTATTAAGAGAAAGTAAAGACCTAAATAAAAAAAGAAATGTATGATGCTTACAGATTGGACAATTCAGTATTGTTAAGACGTCCTTTTTCCCCAGTTGATCTACAGGTTTTATTACTTATGATCAATCTAATTTTCATTAGATTGCATCAGCCTGTGTGTGCATGTGTGTATAAATTGACACAGTGATTCTAAAATTATATGAAAATGAAAATGGTCCAAAATAGTCAACTCAATAATAAAAGGAACAATGCTGGAAGACATACTTTTAGTGTTAAGATAAAGCCACTGACATTGTATTGAACTAGAGTCACCAACTTTATAGCAGAAGTGAGACAGTATGTACCTGGCTATTGTATCTCCTGGTTCTAATACACACTACGCACTCAGAAGCCACCAGCCTGGTGAGTGATGGAATAACTGTTCAAGGTGAAGTTGAGATATGAGCAAGGACAGAATTATTTGTGAGGATGGGACATCATCCGCCAGGATGAATCATCATACATCCCAGTAACTTACTTGGGAATGTGAGCTCCTTGTTTCAGTAACTTTAGGTTCTGTGGTCTAAAGGGCATGGGAAAATTCCCTTTGAACTTACAGCTTTGGCTGCTATTTAGTCACTTTGTGCTCTCATGTCAAGAGATACATAGACAAGGAAGGGACTCAACAAATTAGAAGGGGACCCTGATCAAGAGGAGGATATGAGACTGCTGTTACAGGAAGGGACAGCAAAGACTGCTTTTGACTTTTGGTCATTCACTGGAGGAGACTCTTGGTATTTCCCTGCTGAATTTGGCACAATGCACGAGTGCAGCTGCTATGGGCCCAGAAGGATGTGGTGAACAGGAGCTCACATGAGAGGTAAAGACCAGATGCCATAAAAGAAACCACAGTTTATCCTAGTGAGTTTCCTCTTGTAAATTTCATCAGGAAAGGAGACCAACCAATCAGACAAGCTGTTCACGGAGGGAATGAACATACTGTGAGAAGCAAGTGGATTTAAGCAAGAAGGTCCAACCACACTGCATCTGACGGTGTGCTCCCCAGCTCTGGTCTTCTAGACAAGCTACCACCAGCTGCCAAGTAGATATGTCACTGAAGGCTCACAGCTGTGAACTTCTCTGAACTTTGCTCCCATGAAGGGAGCTACCTCATTAGTGTTTAAGACCCCTCTCCAGGGCATAATCCCCTGTCTCAATTTGGGACAATTCTGAAGGGTTATTTCAGTTCAAGCTTGTGAGATCAGCTATACCAACTGTTTCATTTTATCTAATTCTGCTTCCTTCATTTCTCTATAGGATTTGTTCACCATTACACTGTCCAATAAACCATGCAAATTTCCATCTGAGTCTGTTTGCATGGTTCCTTTCCTAAGACAGCTTTCCTATTTAGTTTAAAATATAAATATCCAAGGTTAGATTGTTAGCACGTTGAGGGCAAGGACAGTCTGTTTCCTGTGGTATCACTGGCATCTACCAGGGAGCTTTACGCGTTGCTGCCTCAATATAAAATTGTCGACTACTTCAAAAACCATCCTTCCTGTTAGACTGCCATCATCTTGAGAGCAAGACTATCTCTAAACTTTTTTTATATCCCTACATATTCTATAATAACCATTCAGAGGAGGCTCTACATAATTTTGCCTCATTCTTTAAAAGGAAGAATTAGCTCTTACGTAACAAAAGCTAAGTTAATGTATTCATTTAAATTGAAAAGTGCTTTCTTTGTTTGCCTAATAGCATTTGCTTGTCCTTTTCTCTTCAGGAACTTTAGATCAGCACCTTTGATCTATTTACTGCTGACTGGCATGGATGGATGAACAGTAACTTTGACGTGGTTTGCCATTCTTTTATTTTAAGTTATTTTGACACAGATGCTAAGAAATAGACTTGTGTTAAGAGACACCAGACATTAAATGAATAAATTTTCTGAAGAGATAATGATAGATAATGATGGAAATTAGTTCTTATCAGAGTCATCCCTAGGTTTGAGCTCCCCAGTGTCAGAAGTTCTATATTGGCAGAGTACTTCTGTAGCCATGCGAACAAGGACGGTTTGAGGGAAACATCAGGGAGCCCTGATTCTATTAACTGTAATCACCGCAGTGTTTCTGCTCACTGGTACAACACATTTTCCATGTAGCAATAAACGCGGAAGCACATTTCATTAATTCGTGATTTCCCCTAAACAGCAATGTGTTTAGCTGCAGATCAGTGTGTGACTTTATCAAAGAAAAGGCAGCAAGGAAAGTACAATGAAACAAACCACTCAATTATCTCCTGGGAGGGCTGCTTTTTACTGGGAGGTGCTTTGGACCAGGCCTACTGTAATTAGCTCAGTCAAAGGTCTGCTCCACTGAGGGTCCTAGATTCCCATGGGAAATTCTTCGGGAAACTGAGATTAAGCCAGACCTTACTTCATTCTGCCAAAGTTGCCAGCCAGCTGCAGTTTCTCTCAGGAGGCACCAAGCAGTCAACCTGTCTAAGCTTAAGTCAGGCACTTGAAATTCTAATCACCACCCTGATAGCAGTTTGCAACGTGTCTTTGTGAAGGCCACTTACTGCTTCTGATGCTCTAGCAGTTTCTCAGACGGAACTTGGGAGAAGGGACAGGAGGCTTTAACTATGACTATTCTGAGAATTAATATTGACAGAACACTCATACATCCTCTGATGAATGGTAAAGTAGGCTTGTAGAAACTCAACAGAGTAGAGCATTTTCACTTGTAACCACCTACGGGACAAACACTATATTCCCCACAGTTATTATATATAGAGGAATTAGTCCAAGACTGAGAGAGATGGTATGAACTGCATTTGGCATGGAATTGTGATTTTATTATTATTGGCTGCCACCAAATATGTACTCACATGCCAATGTCATAGGCTCATTCAGAAGCATATTGAGATGTTTCTGTTCAGCACCTGCATGCATGAGGAGCTGACATCATACATGAGGAAATTAAGGGCAGACTATAGCACTGGAACAAAATAAGCACCCCCTTGCTGGATATTTCCCCTTGGCTCCCCAAGATTTATTCTGTCTCCTTCCATACCTCTGCTAGTGAGGCCGACTTTGAGATAGAAAAAACCTCAGAGGCCTTCCTTTCCTCTGGCTTCCTCTTGACTGTGGCAGTGGGGAGGACCCAATGACATCAGAGTAAGGTAGGAGAATGAGGTCAAGGTATTGTTTCCCCCTCTTATGTTCCCTCACTGTAGGGTCTCCTTTGGACTAGTTGTGAGTCTTGACTGGACGTAACTCCCTGTCACAATGTGGCCCTCTCTATATGGCTGTCTGTTGCCATCTGCTTCCTGCTACACCCCTGATGATGGAATTCCTTCCCTATGCCCTCCTTCTTTCATCAAGCTTTGCCTTTCTCAACTTTCTATATGATCTGGCTCCTATCCCACTGTGCACTTAGATCTCTGCTGTCAGAGAATTCACATGGAATCTCACAGGTGCCATCCAATAGGAATATAATTCAAACCACAGACACAAGCCACATATGCAGTTTTGAATTTTCTAGTAGCCACATTCTATAAAGTAAAAAGAAACAAGGGAAAGTAATGTTAACAATTGATTTCATTTAACCCAATATATACAGGTACTATGCTCAACTCTTTACGTATTATCTAGAGCAAATATTATAATAACCTCATGAGGGTTATCCTGAGGGATTCCTGGATTCAGAGAGGATTATTTCTTCATTTATTTGCTCATCAATAAGAACTGATGGAGTGCTTCTGTGTAACAGGCACTATTCTGGACTCTGTGATAATTAACAAACTAACATCCTGATTTACGATGTTTATATCCCACTGGGGACAAATCAGATAGTAAACAAGCTAAATAACTAAAACATATAGCATATTAGATAGTGGAAAAGCTTTGGCCAAAAAAATAAAACAAGGAAGGGGATGGAAAGAGTATGAAAGGAATTGAAATGTTATGTAAACGAGTCAGGTCACCCCCTGTAAAAGAGACTTTTGAGTAATACCCTGAAAATAGCAGCCATGTAGACAACTGAAGGAAGGATAACTCAAGTAAATAATTCAAAGCAGCAAGCGCAGAGGCCCGGAGGAAGGAATGTGCCTGAGGTGTTCAAGGAATAGCAGCAAATATGGTGTGGCTAGAATAAGTAGAGTCGGGCCAGGGGCTGTGGCTCATGCCTGTAATCTCAACACTTCGAGAGGCCAAGGCAGGAGGGTCATTTGAGTCCGGGAGTTCAAGACCAGCCTGGGCAACATAGGTACCCCCTATTTCTACAGAAAAGAAAAAGAAAAAGAAACAAAAGAGTAAGTAGAGTCAGCAGGAGGCAGCATAGCAGAGAGCGAGATCAGGGAAATAACAAAGGAATATGAGTCAGGCGTGCACATCCCATATGGCTTTTTACTAATGCATCCTAGTAAGAACTTTCTCTTTCACTCTGAGTGAAATGTAAAGTCGTTGGCAAATTTTGAGCAGTGAGACTGGTCAGGAGGCACAGGAACAATTCGGGCAAGTGAATTAGGGTAGAGAGGGTTGGGCGGGTTTGGGGAGTAGGACGGTAATGGAGGGGATGACAAGAGTTTGATTTATGAATTTATTTCGAAGATAGGAAAATAGGCACAGTTGAAGGTAACTTTAAGTTTCAGAAGATTGTTCTGGTTGCACTGACAATAAACAAGAGAACTAATATTTAAATCCAGATCTGCCTGACTCCAAAGCTCAAGTTCTTAATTTTGACTGATGAGTCCTTGGTTTCTTCTCAGCTGCAGATGTCTGGGTGTCCCTAAAAAATAAACTCCAATATGTTTTGATGGCAGTTATGAAGGTTCTGCAAATAACAGAGCATAAACTCTAAAATTAAAAGATTTTGTACTCTGACTTGGAAGTACCTTTTCAATTATAAAAGCAAGTTTCTGGTAAAAGCATAGAATCAGTGGTCACAGGATCTTCATTTATTCCCAGCATTAGCTGTGTGACTTTTCAGTCACCCCACTTAACCTTTTCCTATTTATATATCCTCATTTCTGTATTGTGAATAAATACTATTTTTTTCTTAATTGTAAGACTTTTTTTTTTCAAAAATACCTGTATTTTTGAAATCAGGATATGAGAGAAAAACTGAACACCTTGGATTGCCTACTCTCCAAAAGAGAGAAATGACAGGGCCACTAACCTCTGGATGATAGCAGCGTGGCGGGATGAAGGTCACCTTTATCAAGAGATCCTGGATTTTCAAGAAAAGATAGTATGTCAGGTAATAGATAGGTTAAGTAGCTCGATTTGCTCTTTACACAGTGCATACATGGATGAAAGCATTATATTGTACCCTCATACATATATACAATTATTATTTGTCAGTACCAATAAAATTAGGCAGAAAAAGACAGTATGAGAACGTGATTGTGTGTGGGAGAGGGGGTTGTGAAACTTCTGATTTTTCCATTTGGGCAACTAATTCAATTCCATTTTTGGTTTTAATGATGTACAAGCCAGTGCTATATGGTTGCTGCCGCTTCTGATCTCGATATAAGAATACCAAGCTCTTGAGAAACAACCTTAAGGTAACTTAGCACTTCCATCCCAACAAGACAGATTTATAATTCGATGATGTTCCAAATTAGATATAATATGCTGGTTCAGATTGGTATCATAAAGTGAATGTTTTATATACATATGTAAGGCGTTGAGTAGACTATATATACACAAAGAATATGGGCTTAGTGTGAATGATAAACTAGTTACTAGATGCTCTGAACGCTGTTAACTTTAAGATATTTCAGTGACTCCTCAGTGTAAAGATGCAAGCCTTTTAGACAAATCGTGATATCTCTATCATTAACTGAAACAGTAGTTTCAGAAACACAGTAATGTAATGTCAAATTTTTACAGTTGTGATTATGGAAACTTTTACTCAGTGAAAAGAAACTAAAAGATGTTTGTGGTAATAAACATTCTGTGATTGTGAAAGTACATGAGTATGCAATTGATGTTTGAACTATTATGAGCAAGTCTTTAAGAAAATGCATAGCATTGTCAGCAGCAGGACTTTGTCATCTATAGGTCGGTTGATTTTCCTTTAATTCTGTGGCGTTTTACATTTATATAGAAATGTGTCTTTCAAAAAATGTGTACGTTATTTTACAATATCAGCTGATATCTGATTTCTCACATCAGATAGCCACATTGAGAGACTAATTCAGCTGACAACTGAATTAGTAATTAATTAGTAAAAAAACTAGTAATTAATTAGTAAAAAATTGGCAGCAAGCAATGGAAGTAGCCTGGGCTGGTGCATTTATTTAAATTTTTAAATAAATGGGTGGCCTGCTAACTGTCATTGATGTGACAGAAGCAGCCTGGAGAAAGGAAAAATGGGTATTCACAGAATAACTAGAAAAAACAAAAAGAAGACACAGTATTGATATGGAGTAGATCACTTACAGGTTTTACTTTTTAAAGAACATCTTTTCCCCAGCCACAGTATAGTTATAAGCTAAGAATAATTTCCAGTATTGCACAATGAATACATCCACATCCTGTAATATTGATCAAAACAGTGGATTACAATGGAATATGATAGCAATTTCATGGAAGTCTCCCTTCCTAAATACTGACAGTTCTTTTTTCTAACAAAAACAGGTCCATTTTTTTTTTATTCCACAAACAATTTTTTAGAATCTACCCTGTGACAGATAATACATTTAGCTTGAGAGTTTAAAAATGTATTCTCATTTTTCTTCCATGCTATCATCTTTTAAAAATGTTTAGACATTAAATTGACAAACGCAAATTTTATATATTCAACATGTACCATGTAATGATTTGATATATGATACATTGTGTAATGATTACCACAATCAAATCAATTAAAACATCCATTATCATCCATGCTGTATATTAGATCCCCAGAAATCATTCATCTTATAATTGAAAGTTTGTGCCCTTGACCAACATCTGACAGTTCTTAATTTAATTATTTATATGTCAGTAGCTAAAAATTCCTTTAAAGCATTAAAGCAACCTGGATAGAATTGAAGTCTTCTTTTTTTTTT
>NW_012105198.1:428488-495997 GCF_000951045.1 Mandrillus leucophaeus
TATTCCATGGTGTATATGTGCCACATTTTCTTAATCCAGTCTGTCACTGATGGACATTTGGGTTGATTCCAAGTCTTTGCTATTGTGAATAGTGAGTCTGGCTAATTTTATTTATTTTTTTGTATTTTTAGTAGAGACAGGGTTTTGCCATGTTGGTCAGGCTGGTCTCGAACTCCTGACCTCGTGATTCACCTGCCTCGGCCTCCCAAAGTGCTGGGATTACAGGTGTGAGCCACCGCGCTGGTCCTGGAGACCATTATTCTAAGTGAAGTAATTCAGAAATGGAAAACCAAACAGCGTATGTTCTCACTCATAAGTGGGAGCTAAGCTATGGGGATGCAAAGGCATAAGAATGATACAGTGAGCTTTGGGTATTTGGAAGAAGGATGGCAGTGGGGTGAGGGATAAAAGACTACACATTGGGTACAGTGTACACTGCTTAGGTGATGGGTGCACCAAACTCTGAGAAATCACCATTAAAGAACTTATCCATGTAACCAAACACCACCTGTTCCCCCCAAAACCTATTGAAATAATTTTTAAAGCCAACCCCCCACAAACTAGACAGCAGCTGAGTTAGGACACAGCCCTGTGATTCCTTTTAGTCAGAATTTCTTCCACCACCTGCTGATTTCGATTTCTTTCTCCTCCCATCAGTCTTTGAAGTAGGGGCGACAGATTCTATGCCTATCATCCAGGCTATGGCCATTAAGATATCAGCTTTACAGCTTCCAGCTCTGCAGGCCAAGAGACTGATTCCCAGTCGGTGCACTATACTCCCCTCCTTCCTCCTTCAGCTTGCCTCCAGGGATTCACTTTTCCCCTGCCCATTTTGAAAGCAAGCTACCACCTGGGCCATGTCTCCCTCCTACCTCTTACCTGGGACCACCTCCATTGGAAACCGCCTGCCCAATGCCTTCTTCCTGGGCACTTTGAAACATTCACAAGTCCATTTTATATCAAGGGTTTTATCACTTACAGAGGAAGGAGGAGTTAGAAATGAATTGTGGGGGTAGGGGGCAGGAATAACTAAGTGGAAGCAAATATGGTTCTTGAATGTCACTTAATGTTTTCTGATAGAGCCTCAGCAGCCCTTCTCTGAATATGTGCCAATGCAAAAACAAAATCAGCAGGCCTAAAAACAAAAACCATCCTATTGATAGAATTAACATATTAAAATAAATACAAATTCATAAGATAATATATATGAGCTTCTCTTTTAGTACCAAGATTTAATGACAGACATAATAATTACCGTAATTACACAATGCCTAAACAATACTGGCTCTGTCTGCCACAATTGTAACACGGTATGAAAATACCTTTGATTTCTTTTGTGGATTACACTAGAGATAATATAGCCTACATTCTTAATGGGAAAAAACTGCGAACCTTCTATGAAAACAGATTTTTAAAATTTAAGTTCACTGACATAAGTAAAGAATCCTGTTGGAATCATTGGCTCTGGGAGGTAGATCCTATTCATAGACAAAACTGCCTGAAATGGGAACATTCAAAGGAGGGAGAGAATACCGTCAAAATCATCAACAATAGTAATAAACACCCAAGGGTCTGCAGCTGGACTAGATGTTTTCTCCAGACCCTTAGCCATACACTGTGGAGTCAACATTGCCTTTTCAAGAAGTCATGGAGGAGAAGGAGCAAGTGTACTTAAATAAGTACAGAAATTGTGCGGTTCAGAGGTGAGGGAGCAACATGTTAATAAGGTGTAAGAAGAGAAGACAATGCCTTCTCTGTTTTCAAAGAATTTGCAGTTGAGAGGGAAATACGATTAACCATCCAGAGGTAACTACTAAACAATGAAGAATTAAGCCACATAGATTGTATTACAACGTGAAATAAGTTGAAACGTGCATCTTAATATAACAGGTAGAAATAAAAATTCATTGTATTTTGTAATATTCTTACAGATCATAAAAATTCAACAGGCTTTATTTTCTGTTATGAAGCATGGCTTGAGAAGCTCAGAACTCTCTGGGGAAGGATATCCTTGCCAAGGGCACTCCCAGGCTTTTGTGAGTTGTCTCTTCTCCAGCACACTTTCAGCTTTCTAAAGGTAGGGTGGGGGGCCGGGCGCGATGACTTACGCCTGTAATCCCAGCACTTTGGGAGGCCGAGGCGGGTGGATCACGAGGTCAGAAGATCGAGACCACGATGAAACCCCGAATCTACTAAAAACACAAAATTAGCCGGGCGTGGTGGCGGGCTCCCGTAGTCCCAGCTGCTTGGGAGGAGGCTGAGGCGGGAGAATGGCGTGAACCCGGAAGGCGGAGCTTGCAGTGAACCGAGATCGCGAACCCGGAAGGCGGAGCTTGCAGTGAGCAGAGATCCCGCCACTGCACTCCAGCCCGGCGACAGAGTGAGACTCCGTGTCGAGGGAAAAAAAAAAAAAAAAGGTAGGGCAGGGATTTGTTTCTTTGACCTGGCTTTTATAATTGCTCTGGCTACCTATTTTATTTGTCCGGTAGTGTCTGGGGAAATATGGTGTGAGGGTATGATGGAAGGGAGCTTTGAATAACTGGTATTCCATTTTGGAAAATTTTCCATGATGCAATTCAGTTAAACTTTGAGGATAATAATAGAGAAGCGTCTTATGTATGATTTATATTCTAATGAATTTTTAAGTAGGATTTTATTTTTTTATTTTTTTATTTTTTATTTTTTTTTGAGACGGAGTCTCGCTGTGTCACCCAGGCTGGAGTGCTGTGGCCGGATCTCAGCTCACTGCAAGCTCCACCTCCCGGGTTCCCGCCATTCTCCTGCCTCAGCCTCCCGAGTAGCCGGGACTACAGTCGCCCGCCACCTCGCCCGGCTAGTTTTTTTCTATTTTTTAGTAGAGATGGGGTTTCACCGTGTTAGCCAGGATGGTCTCGATCTCCTGACCTCGTGATCCGCCCGTCTCGGCCTCCCAAAGTGCTGGGATTACAGGCTTGAGCCACCGCGCCCGGTTTAAGTAGGATTTTAGTGAGAGCAGAAATAAGGTAGATAAAAATATCCACTTGTAAAATTTTTTTACTAACATTCACGTTTTGGTTCTGTGGCACTTTCAAAGGGAAAATACAGTTAGCTTTGAGTATATATATTCAGACTTAAACCTTCATTATTTTTCTGAAGAGCGCCTGTTTTGGCTGTTTCATATATCTTATCCCGATAAGGTATACTTTATTATTAAAAGAATGTATCATTGCAGAAATATAGAACGTGATTTTTCATCAACTTTTATCTCTTGTTGTCTGATTCCTCATCGATATGAATGGAAATGCCCACTAGAGGTCTCTCCAACCTGAATTATTTCTAATTCCTGACATGCGATTGTACTTCTTAAATGTTCTCTGCTTGCTTGTGAGAGCTAGTAAAACTTTGTTGCATTTGACATGATAGCTGCCCAGGGCCTTAACATGGGAGAGTGGCATACACGTTCAAACTGCTACTCCTGGAGTCTATTTTATTTCCCCCTGTTCTACAGGGTTCATTTGACACCTTTTATGCTTTTGAGTGAGGATGGAAAGCAGGTAAAAGAGGATGGAAACCTGTAAAAGAGAGTGACCACATGCTGTCAGGTTTTTGTTTGTTTGTTTGTTTGTTTTTTTCAGCTTGCAGAAAACTCTGGTAGGCTATCAACTGGAAATAATTGTTATGATTGTCCATTTTCAGCCCTACTCGTATCAAATCACAGAAAACATATAAACATTTCAATTCAAGGGAAGAACTTTCATGTGCAAACTCTAGAGACAACTTTTTGATTTTCTGATACATTTACTTTATTAATTATGTCAAATAAATTTTAGGAAGCTTGGCTTATGTGCAGTGTGCATTACAGAGAGTCATTGCAGTGTGTAATGTTAACATAATGAGTTTGTGTGTATGTGCACCTGTTTACATACATAAAGCAATTCTGACATTGCTTCAGCAAATACATGAATTAGCCTTTACCATATGAGTCTTAAAACATAAAATTAAAAGGTCAGAAAGGTTTAGTTACCCTATATTCTTTCCATAGCATTTAATCCCTCACCCTGGTTCAAGACAAGTTAGAGTTGGTGACGAATGGGCAGGGTGTTCTACTGAGAAAAGTCAGCACTTAAGATCAGCTGTGGCCACTGCCTCCTTATTGGATGGAGGTCACCCAATTTGTGAACTAGTCTTTGGAAGTTAGATTAATTTTCTGTTGTGGCTCAAGGAAACCTGCAAGCCAAATGAAGAAAAAACGGATAATTGACAAAGTGTGGTGATTCATACAAGTCATTTAAAAATGTGGCTAAGAAAAGAGAAAATAACAAATAAATGTATTGTCTTTGAACTCATAATTATTTTTCTTTTCAAAATCAAAATCTACAGAATCCGGGCATTAGGAAGTTTGCATGTAAGAAGCCATTATGGCACCTGTCCTTACTAAAACAACGACAAGCAATGAAAAGGGTTTGCTTTATTCCTGAATCAGCTTGGATAAATAGTAAAGACATGTGGGCAAAATAATCTCAAGATACCAACTGTTTGGGCTGGAGGAATCCCAAACCCCTGGTGTTTTGCTGCTAGATTACTATAGCAATAACACCAGCCCAGACAATAGTTGAACTTAAATCCCAAACCATTGTAAGCAGAAATGTGATGGTTTAGAAACTTTTTCTCTCCATAAAAACCATAGTCAGTGGAAGACTCCTCCAAGATGAGACTGGAGTGGGAATACACATTGAACCTGTGATGCTTCTAAGCAAAAGGGTCTCATTTCCTCACAAAGCAGAGAGCAATAATGTGAGATGGCACGCATTCTTTTCAGGCAGAATTCAGAGTTATTATATATGTCAATAATTATTTAAAAGGAAGAGCTTTGACTGGGCTCAAGAGCTCATGCCTATAATCTCTGTACTTTGGGAAGCTGAAGCAGGAGGATCACGTGAGCCCAGGAGTTCGAGACCAGCCTGGGCAATCTAGGAAGACCTCAACTCTACTAAAAATTTAAAAATCAGCCCAGCATGGTGGCTTGAGCTTGTAGTCCCAGATACTTGAGAGGCTGAAGCAGGAGGATTGCTTGAGCTCTGGAGGTCGAGGCTACAGTGAGTCATGATTGTGCCACTGCACTCCAGTCCTCCAGTCTAGGTGACAGAGTGAGATGCTATCTTTAAAAAAAAAAAAAAAAAAAAGGAGGTTTTATAAAATTAATAAGCAGAAGGCCAGGCATGGTGGCTCACGCCTGTAATCCCAGCACTTTGGGAGGCCGAGGCAGGTGGATCACGAGGTCAAGAGATCGAGACCATCCTGCCCAACATTGTGAAACCCCATCTCTACTAAAAATACAAAAATTAGCTGGGCATGGTGGCCCATGCCTGTAGTACCAGCTACTGGGGAGGCTGACGCAGGAGAATCACTTGAACCCGGGAGGCAGAGGTTGCAGTGAGCTGAGACTGTGCCACTGCACTGCAGCCTGGTAACCGAGCAAGACTCTGTCTCAAAATAAATAAATAAGCAGAAATAGCAGGCCACAGTATTGGTTTTCTAGTATTTTTACTGACAATACAAAAATCACTTTACATTGTAGTCCTAGACACATTCACACATATATAACTGACACAATATTTACCCTTACTCTGCACTATTTACTCAGTTACTTTATAGTCTATTTCTATTAATTATTTTAATGCTGGTTGTTACCCACTAAATCGATTTTCTAACCACTAATTGGTCATAAGTCACAGTTTGAAAATCCTTAAATGAAAGAATAATGTATGGAAGGAATCAATTTTTGTAAACCTAAATTCTCATGGGAAAAGTAATGAAGGTCACGTATTTTAATATAAAAAACGGTTGTCTCTGGGTAATGGATTTTGTGATTTTTTTCTTACCTTTATTAACATATCTTCTTTCAGGAAGTTATATTTCTTGGGGAAATGGTAAATTGAATCACATCCCATGCAAGAAATATTTTGGAATCTTCCAAATTTTGAGAATTTCCTAATTCCCAATATCCATTTGGACCCCTCTCCATCAATAGATTTAGCTGTTGAATTTCCTACTGGCAACCATAATGACATCCCTACTCTCTTACTTCCCAACTCAGGGTACCTCAAACAGTAATAAAGAAAGGAAAGAAAGGCAGTGGGGCAGGGGCGCGGGGAGAAGGAGGGAAGAGAAGGATGGGAAGGAAGAGTGAATCTCATATGCCTACTCCTAGTTCCTTTACACAAGGTGCTTGTATGCGGTGGGGGTAGGTTGGTTTGGGGCTTAGGACTTATTGTTATATTGCCCAGAACCTAGACTGTATTTTTAAAATCCTGATTGGGCCATTCATTTCATTAGCCCTATGAATTTGAGAAACGCACATCCTGCTTTTCTGTACCTCACTTTCCCTATTTGTATAATAAATTAGCTTTGCTAAGATTTACTTCCCACTTCTATATCCACCAGCTATATTAGGTCAGGAGGAGTTACCTCAATAACTGGTTTCTCACTTGCATATATATATAGAGAGAGAGAGAGAGAGAAAGACAGAGAGAGAGAAAGAGAGAGAAAGAGACAGAGAGAGGTGTGTGTGTGTGTCTATATATATAAGGATCCATTATATACATCCATTGTATATCCATATATCCATTATATATGTATATTTATAATTCATATTTCTTGCTTTATACCAAATT
Organism: Mandrillus leucophaeus; assembly: GCF_000951045.1. Taxonomy (NCBI): domain Eukaryota; kingdom Metazoa; phylum Chordata; class Mammalia; order Primates; family Cercopithecidae; genus Mandrillus; species Mandrillus leucophaeus. The sequence continues at coordinate 435,142 of NW_012105198.1, forward strand.
ACAACACAGGAAGAATACTAAAAACTGACTGTCTTTATTATGAATTAAATTTAGCTCAGGGGCCAAATCAGATCTAATGACTCCTTTTGTAAAAATATGTGTTAAGATTTCTATTACTATCTTATTTGACCACTTGAACTTATAACTTCATAAAATTAAAAGAAAACCTATTTGCCATGTGTTCAAATATGTCTCTCTGCTCCCATAGGAACATATTTAAACAATCTATATATCCTATAAATATTTGTTTACCTAATTTTTAGTGTTAAAGATCGAAGTAAGTTATATTGAATAGAAGGTCATGCAAGGAGATTTAAAGAGCTTTATTCATACTCTTTGAGATGCTGAAGATATTTCCAGGGCTTACCCAACTGCCATTCAAAGAAGTCACTACTGCTATTAACAGTAAGTGTTCAAGGAAAACATTCTGTCTGGGAACAGGTGACAAGACTTCCACATTGGCAGGAGGCTTTTTTCTCTTTTTATTTTTTATTTTTTTTGAGATAGCGTTCAGCTCTGTTTCCCAGGCTGAAGTCCAGTGGCATAATCACAGCTCACTGTGACCTCCAATTTTTGGGCTCAAGTGATCCTCCCTGCTTAGCCTCTTGAAAAACTGGGACTACAGGCATGAGCCACCACACCTGGCTATCTTTTAAAATTTTTGTGGAGACAAAGTCTTGCTATGTTGTCCAGGCTGGTCTCAAACTCCTGACCTCAAGCAATCCTCCTGTGTTGGCCTCCCAAAGCCCTGGGATTGCAGGTATGAGCAACCACACCTGGTCAATATGTAGGATTAACAGACAATTCTGAATTCATAAGTGGATGGTTGAGAGGCTGGCAACATGTGGGCCAAATTTATCTCCAAAGAAGTATTCTTTGGCCATTTTAGGTTTAATTGTTTTTAATTAGTTGCAAATACTAAAAAAATGAGAGTTTACACAAGTTTGCTTTCAGCTTCCTTTAAAGAGTCATACAACAAGTTTACCCTGGGTCTACATTCCTAGCAATTCCCTCACTAGACCTAAGTAGTGATGGCCACTTTATGATGAGCAGGGGCTTCCCAGGTCAGCATACCCTAACCTGCACCCTTCCATTCATGCAGGTTGGTCTGCCTGGACTTTTTAAGCATTTGAGCTTGAGACTCTTATTGTGAGCAAACATGCTAGCTACAATATCATGAGTTAATCAATAAACACTTACTTGATGTAATTAATTAGAAAACAAATAACACCAGTAGCAGAAAGTAACCAAAAACAATTCACAACATTTCATGCAACCTCTCAATCTAAGTGTACTTGTTTCTACATTATTTTCAAGCCTCTTTGGCTTCATCTTGGTATATTTACCTTTATTCACCCCTCCCCACATGCTTTTTGCCTCTGAGAGATATTTTCGTAAAATGCAGATACTAGCACCTGCTCAGCCCACCTTTCTGAAAGTCCAAGTGCAGAAGTGCTATATGAGTGCAAGGTATTATTATATCCGTTATCATTCACGCTCAGGCACTGGTAGGTTCTTCTAGGCCCTGCGGCTCTGGCTGGCTTGAAGTCTCATGTATCAGGAGGAACAGGTAAAGCTGGCTAGATGCCTTTTAAACTCATTTACTACAGTACTTGGTTCTCCCATACTAGTGTTGAAGTAGCTCTTTTTCTGTGTCAGCTCAGCAGTCAGTCCAACCAAAACCAAATAAATAAATAAATAAATAATCCCCCCTTTTCCTGTGACAACAACCGAAGCTGCAGACCTACGTGCACCAATAGAATCCAGGCTACTAATTCTAAACAGCGGTGGTGAATAACACAATAGTGGTGATGAATAACACAAATGTCCTGTACTAATAACAAAAGTATCCAAATGTGTCCAAATGTGCCAGTAGGTACATTCAAGTGCAACATGGCTCTGCCAGCATGCAGAAAGGGTGCTGCAGTCCCCAGAAGATGTGTTTTCAAGCCAGTCCATTTCTCCAGAAAGTAATCCACAGTTGTGTTGTCTTTGAATGTTCTGCATCATTGTGTAAAATGTTAAAATAGTTCATTGTCAAAATACAGAGGCAAAGCAATCTGTCAACCAAAGGACTCGCAAATCTATGCATTTCACCGTGGCGTTGTCTTCTGAGCTTCAGGCTCATCACCTCACCATCTCGATGGTATGCGGTGTTTCTCCGTAGTTTTTTTAACTCATAAAATTCTCAGTGCCCAGAATGCTATCTAGCATATAGAGAGTACACAATGCCTTCTTTTTTTTTGAGACGGAGTCTTGCTCTGTCGCCCAGGCTGGAGTGCAGTGGCCGGATCTCAGCTCACTGCAAACTCCGCCTCCCGGGTTCACGCCATTCTCCTGCCTCAGCCTCCCGAGTAGCTGGGACTACAGGCGCCGGCCACCTCGCCCGGCTAGTTTTTTGTATTTTTTAGTAGAGACGGGGTTTCACCCTGTTAGTCAGGATGGTCTCGATCTCCTGACCTCGTGATCCACCCGTCTCGGCCTCCCAAAGTGCTGGGATTACAGGCTTGAGCCACCGCGCCCGGTCTCACAATGCCTTCTTGAGTTTGTTTTTGTTGTGGGATTCATGAAGGATATCACACAATAAGTATCTAGAATTTAACTTGTCTAGGAAAAGACTTCTGAATTCCATCTCCCACCCCCAAACCTGCTCCTTTCCTGTTTTTTTGTTTTTGTTGTTGTTTTGTCTTTGCAATTGGCACTGCCATCCTCCCAGTTATTCAGTGACACTGATTCCTCTTTCCCTTACTCCCACTTCCAATCAGCAAGTTCTTTTGGCTCTACCTCTGTGGTGTGGCCCACCTCTATCCCCTTTTCACCGCCATTACTGCTGCCCTAATACAAGTCTCTTGGCTGGACGACTCCGGAAACATCCCTCCTCCAGCTTCCCATCTCTCCTCTTTCCTCCTGCAGACCTTTTTCTTCACAACAACCAAGGGGAACTTTAAAATATATAATTCTGTCAAGAATTCTCCTGTGGCTTCTCATGGCACTTAGACTAAGATAAAAACATTTGTGGTTTCCAAAACCTGGCCATAATAAAAGCACCTGGAGAGATGAAAAATACACAGAGCTTGAGACCACAGGTTAGACTCATCTAATCAACCTCGCCAGAAGTGAGAGGCTCAGTTCCACGTTGATTGCTCCCCATCTTTCAACTTCTGTGTTTTATATCCCTCTCCTGTTCACCCATGACACTTCGACCACATGTAGTTTCTCTTCCCTATCCAGAAATCATCAAGCTCTTTCCAGTCTCAGGACTTTTGCTTTTGTCTTACTGTCTATCTGGAATGCCCCTGCTCTTCATGGCTGTTTCTTCACCTCATCCTAGAGTCCTGCTAAGCATCACCTCCTTCTTACACCCTCGATAACGCAGCCCCAACCTCTGCCTTTAGGAGTTTCCTGTGCCATAACTTGTTATATTTTCCTTCTAGTACTTATCGCATAAATTGAAGTGATCTTATCGATTTATGAGTTTATATATCTCCCGCTGTAGAAAGTAAAATCCATGAGGGCAGAGAGATGGTGATTTTTTTTTTTTTTTTAAATTCCTGACTTTCCAGATGTGCTCCATAAGTACGTGTGGACAATCAGTATGTTTGTCTTCGTGGGCTCTGTCGCAGCTATTCACCTCTGCCACTGTAGTGTTAAAACAGCCGAAGATGGGATGTGACAAATGAGCACGGCTGCATTCTAGCAAAACTTCATTTATACATAATGAAATTTGAATTTCATTTCATTTTCGTGTGTTGAAAGTGTTATTTCATTTTTGTTTATTTCACCATTTAAACAAATTATAAAAACCAACTCATAAGCCCATACAAAAACATGTGGGAGACTGGATTTGGCCTGTGGGCTGTAACCTCTGATTCAGAGGATTTGTTTTGTCATTTGGTTTGGAAGTCCAGAACATCTTGAGAAACACATGGAAGCGTCCTAAAACTATGTTAGCAGCATTATCATTCTATTTCCATCTAAAGATGTCTGTAAGTCTAAGATCAATTCAAAAAGCATTTGCCTGGTATATATTAGGTTCAATTGAACTGTATTAAGTGGCAGGCCAGGGGCAGCTACTCAAGGTACCAATCCACAACTAAAGCTAAAATATCACTGTAATAAATCTGAAACATTTGACCTCTGAACTCAGTTTTCCTCAAGAGTCTTTTTAAATAAATGGCAAAATATAAATTCTTAAAAATGAAGACATCTTAAATTCTTCATTTGAAGATTTTAAATTCTTCATTAAAAATTCATTTAAATTCTTAAAAATGAATGAATAGAAATTTAAAATAAAGCACCTATCTATCCATCCTTATTAATATTGAGAAAACATTTAAATATTTTTAAAATGGGAAATCAAAATATTTAAATATTTTAGACTGCAAATTCTGTTTTTGCGTCTTACATAACTTCATCCTAAATTTAAGACATTGTAAAAAGACTCTCAAGAAAATACAAAGAATAAAATAGTTCCTGCCTGTTCTTAAAGAGTTTGTACTGACTGTCCCCAATTTTCACCTGCCCAAATATTCATTATACATTTTACTTCAGCCCCAAAGCCAATATTTCTGGTAAGATTTCCTGAACTCCCAGACATAGATTGGTTGTTCTAGGTTCCCAGTATTTCCTCTTCTTTGAATATATTTATATATTTATTTTTAAATAAAAATAAATCCTTTGTTTATAAAAGCAAAATTTTTTTACGTATTTGAATACTTAGTTAATGTCTATTTCCCTCATGAGACTGCCAAGCACTTTAGGCGTGTTTTATGGACCTGGATGAGTACTGTGCCTGGTATTCAGTTAGCACATAATTAATAATTATTCAAAGAGCTAATAAGTATCTGAATAAATGTATGTGGTAGACCTTGAAGGAAGGCAAATTTGTGCCTTAACAACTAGGAAGATATTTCTCTCCGCTTTTTCCGTAACTTTTTATAATGCATTCTGCACACATTTATTACAAATATGATAATCATATTTCTGAGACCCAAACAGTCCACCTTTGGGTGAAGGAAGAATAGACATGGGAGACATGGGGAGGAAATGAAGGCACCCCTGGAGTGAAAATTCATTAGACGCAGAGGGTAGGCTTTCAAACCACAGCATTCATTTTAAAGCTCACATGCTGGTTACTGCAAAAGAGGTGGCGGGTGGGGCGGGGGGCGGGGGAAACACCACATGTGTTTAAAGGCAAAGGAAAACACGAAGGAAAGTCTTCTTTCAAAACCATAGGAAGCTTGTTTTCAATTGTGATTCCAGAAGATGAACAACCTGCTCTCCCCTTCATTATAATCCTCATTACTGCCCTTATAATTAGGTCCTAGAATGCATGCTGGTGTCAGACACAAAATCCAAAGCTACAGCATAAATGTATTTCCAGATACCCTGCATATATTTTCTGTTTCTTTGGCAAGAGGCAGATTCTAGTGAGATCTCTCACATGACTAATTGTTCCTGGAAAAGATGTCCCCCTTTCCAGGTGGTGATATTTCAGCATGAGCAAGATAGAGAAACTTGTGCACTAAGAAGAATATTTAGGCATTGAAAATTGATGAATCAGATGATAATAGGTTTCCTTACCAGAAAGACATGTATCCTAAAAGTAGGTTACAACATACAAGACCAATAGAATCCAGGCTACTAATTCAAAATAGTGATGATGAATAACACTAATGTACTATACTAATAAGAAGAAGTATATAAGAAGAGGAACTGCTAAAAGAATATAAGCACTTCTGAGCATAGCAAATGAATCATATTCTCCAGCAAAAGTTTAATGTAAAGACAACGATTATAGTTCTTTCAGCAATCTCTAAACTCGCAGTTGCCTGAAATAAACTGGAAAAATATCAGCAGTCATACTTATCTGCAGATTCAATATGTAGTTATGAGGCTGTAAAATGAGCATTGCTATAAGACAAGATGCTGGCTATCTAACTGATTATATAAAATTAATCTCTATTAAAACAGTCCTCCCACTTAACACTAGTTTATATCTTTGCTGATTCTCCTATTCAAACTAAATGCAATACAAAAAAACTTTAAGGTGCAATTACAAATCTTCCAACTAATGCCGGATTTCTTGAAGTTGATGAAAGTGATATTGAAGAGTTTCTTTAAACTTCAAGCCATTAATAAATAGATTTTTAACAGAGATAGAACAGTAGAACAGTTAATGATTAAATACGTAATTATTATCGGGGATAGTGGCACAATTATCATTTCAAAGATAATGATTTAAATATAAAGAGTAAAAGAGACCCATGGGAAAGCTCAGGAAGTCCTGCAGAAAATATGATGTCCTGTATCATTTGTGTAAAAATCAAAAATGAAATGAAGAATATTCTTTCACAGAAAATTTTCTCACAGAAAATGTTCTAGAAAACATAAACATAACTCATATTGCTTGCTATAGGTATTGGATTTTTGTTACAATTTCTATCAGCATTTATGAAATAAAATATATAGAATATAAAATAAATATTTTATAAATAATATATAATATGTATTTTTGTATCTTATATAACTTCAACCTAATAATATATAATATATATTATTTATAAAATAACATAATAATAAAATAAAAACATAAAACATTCATAAATAATATAAAATAAATATTTACATATGAGATATTTAAAATATATCTATAAATAGATTATGAAAGTAAATAATTATTTTCACAATATTAACATCAGTATTTGAGATAACATTCTAATAGTATATTTCCAGAATTTTCATAACGTACTCATTTCTGTTTTAAAGAAACTTTTCCTTACACCGATGATCCTTGGATATAAAGGATCACTTGAGGTAGCAGAGTTTTCAACTCCTACATTGGAGAAATGTTTTTTCTCTAATTTTTTCATGCTCTCCTACCTCTACACCCACTACTTAGATGTAGGGCTTTGCTAAGTTTTATTGATTTGTAAAAAGATGATATACTTTATTGTTGAATGGAGGTAATATTGAGAATGGCAGGAGAAGTTAAAAATAATTAACAGGCATTGAGTGATTCACAACAATTGTTAACTACTGAAGTCTCAAGCTTTTGGTCTCCATTCTACTTACTCACTTTGTGTGCTTTTCTCACGTGTCAGTCCATTCTCTAATGAAGCTGTAACCTCTTTCCATATTCCCAATCTCAGATATTCCATCTGGTGACCTTAACTCAAAGTCTTGACATAAACATGACTTCTCCCCTTCTTGACTCACTTTCAACCCATTCAATCAGCCATCTTCAGTGTGGTTTCACTTTTCTGTGCATGAATACATCTTCTCTATATTTTTAATACTGTAATGAATAAAACCCTCATACTTTCATTTGGATCTCCTACATTGAACTCCTAGCAGGTCTTCTCTCTGCTCTCTTTTTCTTTCCAAGTACAACTTATGCCCACTCACACACACAAATACACACAAAAATATCTTACCGTGCAAGTCTTTACTTATCCTGTAGGAAAGACTTAGCTGAACATAGGCAAGACTCTAGTTCTTATGTATTCTTTCAACTTAACCTCTCATCACTTCCTACACCATACTTTATGGCAAAGTAGTAACTTGTAACTAGGGATACAACAATCTTTGGACAATGCAAGCTGTGACATATGTACATTGTGAACAACATTTCTGGAAGATAATGAAAGAGCACTATGACAATAAAATAATTAAGAACCATGATACCAGAACAAAACCAACCCTAGAAACAATTTATGTGCATTTTCAGTGGAGACAGCTACAAGCTTATGTAGTCTTTACCACTCACTGTGATAGATATTTGTGACCATTGCAAGTTAGTTGAATTTCTAAGCATGTTCCCTAATATCTAAAACAGGACTAATAATTTAAAGCTTATGTGGCTTATTATGAGAATTAAATGAGATAGTATTTATAAAGTACTTATGTTTTCAACCAATGGTAGTTTAGCAATGAATCTAATAAAAACAATGAAGAAGAGGATACTGATACATCAACATATTTCTCACTAATAAGCTTTTCTTTGTTATTCCCTCTGCCTAAAAAACACCTTTTTCTCACATTTTACCTGAAAATTTAATCATTCTTCAAGATACAACTCAACCTTCATCTTCTTCAAGAGCCCTTTCCTTACCTGCTCCAGACTGAGCAAAGTGCTTCCTGTTTTCATATTTCTGCGTATCTTCGTAGAAGAGAAACTGCATTTCACTGAAATGATTCATAAATATTTCCCCAGTCACAATATAAGTTCCTTAAAGTCAAAGACTGTATCTTATTACCTCTTTATCCTCAGTGCCTTGCACAGTAATTGGCACACAGTTATAGAGGGTTCGAAGGCTTTGGGGACTGATCCAGGAAAGAGATATGAGCACAAGGGGCAGTAACACACCATAAGCTTTATTGGGCAGTGCTTCAACAGGGTTGCATGAGAAGAGAAGTCCCTCGTAACATAAGACAGTCCTGAGGCTACCATCCAGAGAAAAAGGAGGGCAAGGGGACTGAAGGATTAGCAGCATTTGAAAGTCCCTGTGTCAGAAAGCTCCAAAGTACAACCTGGGACTTTCTAACTGCAGGGCTCTATCTAGTCAATGGGTATCAGCTGCAGAGTGAAGTTTCATGGGGTATGCAAAACAGGTGAGCTCTAAGTGGCTAAAACTGGTTGTTTGGGCTGTTATAAAAAATAACTGGATATATAAAAATTTTGAATTTGATGCCAGCAGGCTTTTGCCTGGCTTATACACAACCTAGAGGCCAATACACAGAAGCCAACTTTGGCTCATTTATACAACAATAGTAGGTTCTTTGTAATTGTCAAACTTATATGAACTCAGTAACTACAATTTTGCTGTATACTCAGAAATTCTCAAAGGAGCATCCTACTTTAATTGAAGTCAAAGTCAGAGTCCGGAGATCGAGAGCTTGGTTCGTTTGTTTCTTAAATATGTCTCTTAATCTACTTGGTTTCAGAATTCAGGACACTTAAAAGACCCCTCCAGTAACTGAAGGTATCATGATTCTCCTTTTTTTTCTTTTTTTCTCCAGCAAGCATACTATTCTGTGTGTAGTGTATACTTAATAAATATTCATTGATTGGAATAAGTGAATTAATGATTCCAAAACTCCTCAAGCACATATTCTTTAAGATGTTCAGAACAGATAATATTTTGCTAGGCTTAAAATAACTATCTTCTTGAAGAAAATAGCTCAAATCCAATCTATTTGGAAATATTTGGTTAAATTTATTAAATTAAGATACATGGGTATTTTTTTCTAGTTGAAAAACAGCGAATAAAAATCTTTACATACAAGAAATGCTAAGTAATGCAGGTGAGATAATAAGAATCATAATGGGGCAGGTGTGGTGGCTCATGCCTGTAATCCCAGCACTTTGCCAGGCTGAGGCGGGCAGCTCGCTTGAGCTCAGGAGTTTGAGACCAGCCTGGCCAACATGATGAAACTCCGTCTTTACTCAAAATACAAAATTAGCTGGGCGTGGTGGCACGTGCCTGTAATCCCAGCTACTTGGGAGATTAAGGGAGGAGAATAGCTTGAACCCAGATGGCAGAGGTTGCAGTGAGCCGAAATCATACCACTATACTCCAGCCTGGGTGACAGAGGGGAAAAATAGATAAATAAATAAATAAATAAATAAATAATGTCTGAAAAATCACCTTCTTCAGAGAAATGCGTATTCTACCTCTACAAATTCGCAAATGGTGAGGAAGAGGATGGATAGATAGATAGACTCATTTGTTTCTTAGTAATCTAGATAGATAGATAGATAGATAGATAGATGATAGATAGACAAATGTTGCACGTTTACTACATGCTAGCTACAGTGTTTGGTGCTTTGCACACATTATCTCTTTCAATTCTCATGACAACCCTCTAAGGAAGAGGTTGTTATTATCACAGTTTTAATAATGGAACCAAGGCTTAGGGAAGTATTTACAGGATACAACGGAGTTATAAGTGATATTTGAATTCAGGTTCTCTAACTCCAGAGTGTGTGTGGTCAGTCACTGAATGAGTACCCATGCAAGTTGAAAGAGGAGAATTTCAGCTGTAGAGGTTACATTCCTAAAATAATTGCAACTTTTTTCCACGTTAATCTTTCAACTTGCTTGCTAAGAATACACCTTCATTTTGAAAAAAGTAATTTCAAACACAATGAAAACACAGTAAAATCCATGTGAATTGTAATTAAGTTCCAGATCACATATTCTAGAGGAAAACAAATGAAAACAGTTGGAAATCTCTTATTTTACGCACTAATAGAATTATATAGCACCCACTCACTGTTCAATTAGTATAATTATGGTCAACATCAGTCTTTGTTGTTAAAATGACAGAAGAATATGATTCTGCTAGTGTTCTAGAACTAGCCTTGCCAGATGGATAATAAATAGGTGTTGTGCATAACACAGATAATTGCCATCCATCTTCAGTCATTCTATACAGTTAAAGTGATTAAAATGAAAATAAATTTTGTATAAATATCACTTGGATTTTTATTTCTTGTGGTTGTTTGTATATGTACCTCCATTGTTGACTGAATGTTGCATGATTTTATGATATTTTTGTTTCTTTATCCAACAAAAATAAATTCAAGGTATCCTTACAGTTCTAGAATGAACTCAACAACTGCAGACTTGCACGTGCACTACTTAAAGTAGCAAAAAGAATTAATTTGACAATGAAAAATAATCTTCAGAATTAAGCAGCTCATTAAATTAAATGTGTAATTTAATTTTCATATAAAGTAGACTTTAAGCTACTGTATGTGTGTATATGCATGTGTGTATTTCATGTGCAGTTTGAAAACTCACCATTAAAGGTTGTAAAACCCAGGAACTTAACTATTAGGTAGCAACAAGAAATTTACTTCAAACACTTCAAGTATTCTCAGTAGAGCAAGCAGTCTAAATTTTCTACAATTTAGGCAAACATTTGTTATTTACATATTTAGGGTGCATAAGACCACAATTTTAAACAGTCACTGGAAGTTATGCATAGAACCAAGAAAATAAGATACAGATTAAGGGAGAGTCATCCTGATTTTACTATTCCAGCTCTGAGAGAACTCCACAAAGCAAGATGATGGAGTAAATCCCATTGGACACTCTTGTCCAAGAGTCTCTAGGAGATGCAATAAACTGAGAGCTCATAGACACAGTTCCAGAAATATTTTCCTTGGTCTGCACAATATTTTGGTAATCTCAAATTTAGTTACCAGTATTTTTTTTAAAAATCAAGATGTTTTTACATGAAGTCCTTTATTCATGTTTCTCTTGAAAAATCCAATGTATCAGCCTTGGGTGCACAGTCCCTGAAGGCAATGGTGCCCTGAATTTGAATGACTGTTGTTATTAGATTAATCATATGATTCCCTGACTCTAGAGTCCCTGACACCCCCTATAGTGTGGCATGAGGTCCACTATGGTCATGAAGCTTATTTTGTGACTCTGGTAGAAATACAAATGGGAGTTTGAGACTTTTGGACTAAGAGATGGAGAGAATAAGAAAAAAATGACCATTCATTTCAAACTTGAACTTAAGTTTCCTTAACAGAGATAGAAGACTTGATTAATATTTTTGTTTCTCTAAAATCAAATGTAGTATCTGGCATTTTGAAAAGTAATTTCAAACATACTGAAAACATAATAAAATCAATGTGAATTGTAACTAAGCTCCAGACCACCATATTCCAGAGGAAAGCAAATGAAAGCAGTTGGAAATCTCCTCTTATTTTGCACTAATTGTATTATATAGCACCTACTCACTGTTCAATTAGTTTACTTATAGTCACCATCAGTCTTTGTTGTTAAAATGACAGGAGAATGTGGAATTTGTTAAATTGACAATGATTTGTCTAAAGATTGGTGGGTTGAACTGGGAATAAAATCTTATGAGATTCAAACATAGTAATTGGATCTCAAACAAATCATTCCATTAACATCTCATCAAATTAACTCATTGCTCAGCTGAATCAATTAAAGCAATACCATTGTTTGATATATCAAAGATATAGATCTAGTGTTTTCCTTAATACATTTGCTATAACCTGTATAAATGACTTTCAAAAAAATATTTCTGAAACTAGGAAACACTTACCAAGCTTCTCTGAAAAAATCAAACAACTATAATATGAAGAAACCAAAATTTTCCCTAAACACAACAGGATGACTCTGAAAAATAAAAAATGTACAAGGGGAATTTTTTTATTAAGAAAAAATGATAAATATATAATACTTTTGTTTGGTTTTGAAAGAGCAAAATATTTGTGCCAACAGGTTTAATCATGATTACCAGGAAAATTTGTCAAATTCCATGTATAATGATAAAAAATTTTATTTTTGATAAAGAATGAAGCATTCATTCACTAAACTTTCTCCTTTAGAGATATATGTACTCCATGTTTCTTTAAAGATTCTGAGAAACATGTACTACAATGTACATTGACACACTCTATTCCTGATCCCTATTAAGTTTTCTAAAGTCCCATCTACCTAACATCACATATAAAAATTAAAAAGGAGTTCAGATAAAACCTGTTTATTTTTTGACTAATGTCAACAAGACATTTGAAAATGCCTTACTTATCATTTTTTTTTGAAAAGTATTTGCTGTTATTGGCGTCCTGTAGACATATATAAAGGAATAAGGCAGCAAATCGGGTCTAAATCTGAAGAGCAGCTGGAGCTTCATATCATGACATCTCTTCATGATAAAAGATGGCTTCTTCATAAAGAACAGGTTATCTATCATCAGAGCAGTGAAGTGCTTTGCCTGACCCTGCCTTCACTCATTCAACAAGTGTTTATTGTAGGTCTATTATTTTAAGTTTGGCATAAAACGCTAGACATAAAGAATACAATTGCAAACAGAAAGTGGTAAAAGAGGATGTTCTACAATGAGTTAGCTACATAAACGTTAAGGTCTTTCTGAACCCTGAGATAAAAATACCAAGTGTGTTGCATATATGTTTAAGAAAATGCTCCCAGTCACTAAAGTTATTTTTAATCTGATATATGACCAAAATGATTATAGACATTACTAGCAACTTTCTGTGTAGTAAAAAAATTAAGTATTATAATGGAAGGAAAATAAGTAAGTATTATAATGAAAGGAAAAAAAAATAGAGGCAATAAGAAAACCTCAATGCCCTAATTATAATTCACAACGTTGGATATTACAAGATAGCCTTACAGATAAGAACATTTGACTCTGTTAGAATCTCAATACTGAATGATGCTGGAAGCATTAGAGAAGATCATCAGTTTTGTCTTTTTCCATATTAACAACATTTTCTGGTTCCTATAAAGATATTTTGTTTGAGTGTAAACATTTATTAGCTGTGAAGTTCCTGGGACAGGGTTGTTACATAGTACGTGCTAAGTAATTATTTATGTGGCTGTTTTTGTTATTATTATTGCCATAGGATATCCAGATCAACTAAAACAGATGCAAAGAAAGCAAGCAAGGTACATAGTAGATATCCCAGTTGTGAACCTGATAAAACATATAAAATAAAATCCCTCCCATTAAAAAATTTTATCATTTAGGCCAGGTGCAGTGGCTCGTGCCTATAATCCTAACATTTTGGGAGGCCATGGCGGGTGGATCGCTTGAGTCAAGGCAACATGGTGAAACCCTGTCTCCACTAAAAATACAAAAAGTTAGCCAGGTGTGGTGGCGCGTGCCTGTAGTCCCAGCTACTCGAAATTCTGAAGTGGGAGGATCGCTCGAGCCTGGGAAGTCAAGGTTGCAGTGAGCTGTGATTGTGCCACTGCACTCCAGCCTGAGCAGTAGAGTGAGACCGTGTCTCAGAATATATATATATATATCTCTCACACATATGTGTATATACGTATACATCTGTTATACATATATATACACACACACGTATACACACACATAATTTAACACTTAATTACTCTAATTTAAATAAAGTAGTTACTGTTCACAAGAAACTTCTAGGTTAACATCTCCAATGTTCACTTACTGCATCCAAACATAAGAATAGAATATACAAGAAATGTAAAGAAATATATCTCTTTCCTCATAAACATTTTAGCCAGTGTGATTTTATTGAAGGGCATTCTGCTATCTCAGGTTTCTTATATAAACCATATAAATTTGCAAAATTATTAAGATGACACTGATTCATAAAACAAACACTAAGCCTCATTTATCATTTTCAGGGGATATTCTTCCATGCTTTTTTGATTAATACTTTTATTAGAGGCATTCAATATAGATAATGCAAAATTAAATGGATTTTGCCAGAATACATTATAGCCATTAAAATAAATCAGACTATTAAATGAAGAGAAAAAGTAAAATCTGAAAACGAAATATAATTCCATATAACTTATGACAGAGTCAATTAATCACATAACTACAATTTGAGACCTTTCCTATGGAAAGAAAGGAATAAAGATCCGTTTAACAGTCCGTAATTATTGTTGCATTCTCTGAAGAAAAAAACTATGAGCCTGGTCTGTAATGACCATGAAGACAGAATTTTCTCTGTGTTTTTTTCAACTTCCCTTAACTCAACTATACTCTGTTGCCCTTGCCAAGAGACGACATGAAACAAGATATAGACCAATAGGAAAGAACCAAACCAAATGTCAATGCTTTCAAAAACTGTTGGAAATAAGCCGTTTGAGAAGAGCACTTGTCTTTTGTCATTACGTCTTCACTGCTGCGTTCTGCTTCTGAATATCTTTCTCCAGTGTTCCATTTCACAAAATTGCCTTCAATTTCCAATTACCTTAATAACAAGATAGAACATTTACTTGACTTTAATTATTGAACTTCACAAGTTTTTTGGCCTTTAAGATTTCCCCTTAAATAATAAAAAAGACGACAGGATGAACACTTTTTTACGAGTATGTTAGTGCATCCAATATGAATTCATAGAATTATGAATAAGTTCATTTTAACCAAATGTCTCCTATGAAGCCTTTTTAATATTGTCTGTGTTTTATGCCAGTTCTGAAATTTATTATTTATTGATTTAATAGATTTTTAGGTGTTAGGTGTAGTTTAGTGAATTCAAGGAGTAATTGAAAAACTTTTACTCTGCTATTGCATGATGACAAGCTTAATCAATCAAAAAGTTCTACTTCTGGCTGTGCAGTTAGAGCCTAGCAGGGTTTGAGTGAGATATGGAAAGCAAAAAACATGGTTTTACTATTACAGAACTTACAGGACAGTTGGGAAGGCAGAAGTAACTTGTGTGTTCAGAAAATAATGAAACATTCCTAGATATCTGATGCCATAAGAGTTAAGCAGGGGAAGGAAAAAGAATAAGATACGTTGGATTTGATAAAGAAGGAACAGGAAGAGACTTTGGGGGCATTTTCAGGACTCCAATTTGATCCCAAGAACAAATACAGAAGGCAAGAGGTGTGGTCAGGAAGTAGGATGACTCTTTGGTTTCCGGGGAGCTGCACGTGCACTACAATAGAAGTAGCAAGTCTAACTGAAAATATTCAAGAGTTTGTTATTAAAGGGATACAACTTGCCTTTTACTGCAAACTACATCACATAGATATAGCCTTCTAGGAAGCAGCATATTATAATGGCTAGAGAGATAAGTATTGTTTTGGAAACCTTTACAAGTTACCTCCCCAAAGGAAAAGAAATCATTCTATCAAAAAGATATCTGCATGTGTATGTTTATCACAGCACTATTCACAACAGCAAAGTCATGGTATCAAACTAAGTGCCCATCAGTGGTGGATTGGACAAAGAATACATGGTACATATACACCATGGAATGCTATGCAGCCGAAAAAAGTGACCTTTGCAGCAGCATGGATGTAGCTGGAGACCATTATTTTAAAAGAATTCACACAAAAGAAAATCATATACAACATGTCCTCACTTATAAGTGGGAGCTAAACAATGCTTACACATGGACATAAAGATGGAAACAATAAAGAAGGTATTCCAAAAGTAGAGAGTGAGGGAGGGAGGAATGGGCTGGAAAACAACCTATCAGGAACTATGTTCACTATTGGGATGTTGGGTTCAATAGAAACCCAAACCGCAGCATTATACTCTTATAACAAACCTGCACATGTACCCCTGAATATAAAATTTTTTTAAACTACCTCCTTCAATTCTTGAAGAATATAGTTCTCTCCATGTCCCATCCTCCCCTTCTTGTCATATCTTTTAGTGATTTAAACATTTTCATAGATGAGACTTCCGGTGCATTACTTTCTAAGTCTTTCTTCCCTAACATCAACAGCCCCAATGACCTACAGTTGTCACCCACTTCCATCGTCACTGACAATAAACACACTGCTTCCTTTATCTGTATTACAAACATTGTAGGCTCCAAACACCACCTCCTGTCTTTCAACTTTGTCCCTCTCATATCCCATCTCCTAAAGTTTTTTTTTTTTTTTCTCTCACTGGGACTTCTAATTTATTTACCTTTTCACCTTTTTGACTTTCCTCACTCCCATTATATCCTCACTTCTCTTCTCATGCAGCCCAAATTACAGGATCAGTCACAGTCATCACTTCTTTGCAAACACTAACTCCCTTGGCCTTTCTTTTTCCATCATTTTGCCTGGAAAAATACCAGATTTGTTTAAATTCAAGTTTTTCCCTACTTAGGGCCCATACCCAAGCAGCTGAAGACTCTTGAAAAAAAAAATGGAGCCATGCTGACAGGTCTCATTTTAAATTCATGGCGGAAATCTCAAGTGGGCTCTTACTGCTTGCCGCTCAGTCTTACAGCTTTTCCCTAGCTAATTCACCTTCTGCTTCTACGTGATTCCTATTATAAACCCTTTACTCTCCTCCAACTTTTAATATCTCCTACCTACTTCCTTCTCTCAGCTGAAAGATTTGCTTAAACGTTTCCCTGAGAAAATAAAAAATCAGAAGAATACTTCCATGCACTTCCAGCACCAAATCTACCAACTAATCTGCATCTGTGTCCATATCCTCAGCCTTCTTCTCCCTTACCATGAAGTGCTTATCTCAGGCCAATCCTCCACTTGTTCTCTGGATTGCCTATTATTATCCCCGTGAAAGTACCTGGCTCCTTCCTCCCACTTTCTGGCAAACATCAGACTTTGTCTTCTACAGCAGGGATTAGCCAACAATGGCCCACAGGTCAAATTTGGCTAGATGCCTGAGTTAAGAATAATTCCTACATTTTTCAATGGCTGAAAAAAAAGTCAAACTGAATTATATTTCATGGCATGTAAAATAATTTTTGAAATCAAAAATCAGCATCCACATAGAAAGTTTCATTGGAGTACAGCCTTGCTCACTCATCTATGGATGCTCTCACACTGCAGTAGCAGAGTTAAGTAGTTGCCACAGAGACTATAGGGCCAGTTAAGCTAAAAATATTTACTATCCACCCTTTACAGCATAGTTTTTGACCCCAGTTGAACAAAATAATTCACAGCAATGTTTAAGCATGCTGTAGTTACTCAAATGTTAAGGACAGACCTTTCTTCCCTCCATGTCTGTCTCTAATCATAGAACGTCAATGCTCTTCTTTGTAGCAAAAATCTTCAAAATAATGCTCAGTAACCAGTTTTCAACTCCATTTGTCCTGTCTGTTTTAGGATCACTCCAGTAATTATTCCAATGAAATAGCCCTTTTAAATGCCATCAAGAGCTGCAAACTGTGAAATCTAATGGTTACCTCCTCCTACTCCTACTCTACCACTTAGCAGCATTTGACAGGGATCATGCTCTTCTTCGCTTATGTTTTGGGACCCAGTCTCTTTTGCTTTTCTCTTTTATCTAGTTGATCCTTCTTTATTTCCTTTGCTGTCTACTCTCATTTTCCCAATGTCTAAAAACAGTAGGGCTATAGGGCTCAGTTTTCTGACCTCCTCTCTTTTGTTTCTCTGCTTGCCAGGTGATCTCATCCAGCATCCAAGTTTTAAGTGACATTAATAAACTGATACTCAAATTTATAAGTCCATCCCTGACCTTTCCCTTCAACTCAAGACTCATATACACAAGAGCCAACTTGACATATCAAAGTTTATATTCCTAAAATCACACTCTTGATATCCCCCCAAAGCCTACTTCTTCTTTTCTGTCTTTCTCATCTCAGTAAAAGGTAACTTCTGTTTCTATGAATGCCTAATCCAAAATCTTTGTTGTTGCCTTTAATTCCTCTCTATGGTTCATATTTAAATCCTATCAGCTCTTTGATTTCTCTTTATCCCTAACACACTCAAATACTATTAACTTTACCTTTAAAATAACCCAAAAGTTATTTCATTTATTTTATCACCTTCATTCCTTTGATCTTAGTGCAAAGCATCACCATAGGTCTAGACCATAACGATAGCCTCCTATTTGATCTCTCTCCTTCTGCCCTTGTTCCCTTAAATGATCATTTTCAAATGAAATTCAAATCATGTAACTCCCCTTCAAATGGCTCCCTATTGCACAAGGATATAAATTGAAACATGTAACAATGGTCTTCATGGCCTCAGATTATTTTGCCCTTGTTTATTCTCCAACTTCATTTTATTCTACATCCAGTCCCCTGTCACCACATTTTATCACAATGGTCTGATTTCTGCTGCTCACAACCTCTAAGCCAAGTTCCTGCTGCTGTTCTCTAGGCTTAGATGCTTTTTTTCTCCCTGCTCATCACATTCTGTCACCTACCCTTCAGAGTCCAGAGAGACTTTTCCTGGCCACCTGGTCATCCCCACCCTGTCTCATCCACCTACTCTTTATCCTGCTCAGTTTCTCCATAGTCCCGTCTCTATCAGATATTATTCCAATATGTATTTTTATTACCCCACTAGAATATAAATGCTATAAGAGCAAAGCTCTTGTCCTATCTTAATATCCATTGTATCACAAAAGTCTGAAAGAGTTGCCACTCATGAAACATCTGTTGATTTAATATATGAATTAGTAAATACATGAATGAAAAGAATTATTATAAAGTGTTCAACACATTGCTTGGCACAAAGAAACATACTAAATGAATGGAGGTCGTTAATAAAAAATAAAAATAGATATAAAATAAAAACAAAATAATGAATAATAAAAATCAAAAGATAAACAATACTGTTTTAATTAAACATAGCAATTTAAAAGAGTGGCATGCAGAACATAAGTGCTATAAAATAAACCTATAAAAACTTTAAGTTTTATAGGTTCAATAGACTTTTTTGTAGTGCTGACAATCTAATTTTTAGATGTAGTATTATATATTTATTCAAAATACTCAAGCACATACATACAATACACAAAAAGGGTTGGAGAGGGATATTCTACAGAAGTCAGTGGCAGCAACGATGGAGAAAGAGAACTGAATTTTCTTTTTCTTGAGGAAAGGAAATGAAGTTGTTGCTGTTGCATGCTTCCTTAAGCTTGAATTTCAATTTGTGTTAAGTCTGGTCTGTTCCAAGTTCTGAATAGAACATTAAATTAAGGACTGCACAGGCAGTGTAACTAATATTCTTTTCTCATTCTTCTAGACCTTTGACTGTGCCTTGGGTAACAGACTTTACATAGCTAACTTTGATCTTTTTTCCTTGGTTCAGGTGCTATATGGGATATTTGCAATAAAATTTATTTTATTTATGTGTGGTTGCAAGTGATGAGTTTATATTTAAACTGCATAAGCTGCTCATTATTTGATTTAAATATATATATATACATATGAACACTGCACATCTACTTTCTTTTGAAATTATAATGTTTGTGCAATTTTATTGAGCTTATGTTGTTTATTTCACTTCGGTGCAATTTATTAAACAAAGGTTGAGTATTCACAAGGTTGGAAGTAACATGTTGGGCACAATAGAGGATACCAAATGAAACAAGTATGGAAAGTGGAAGCTATTTCCTGAGTAACTCCAGTTGAATTATTATAGCTGCATGAAGGGCTGTATGAGAAGGATTGTGAGGCTGTGATTGGAACTATGGAAAAAAAGTGATATGATCCGTGAATGATATCTGACAGAAGGGACCGAAGCTGAATCACTGCACAAATATTGACTGTTTGAAATGTTAGAATTTGACAGTCATTGCTCTTAGACAGTGGTAGTACACTAAACAAGATTAATTCACATGGTTATATGGCAAGGAGTCATATTAATACATTTTAATACAAACCAACACATAAATTTTATTGACATATTTTAACACATTATCATTAGTTTACTTTATACAAGAATACATAAATTTTAAAACACAGAGGATTTGGTCAATTCTGATGAGCACAATGGAAACAAATCATATAGAAGTCTTTAGATGATACTCACCTTTTCAAATCTCCATTTATATTTTCATTGAACTATTTATTTAATTTTTATGTATTTAGCCAGAATGATATTCTCAATAGATTAAAAAAAAATGGAAACTGTGAATGTTAACAACTGAAATAAATTTTTCAAAATTAATTTCCATTCAGCATAGCAGACTATTTGCATTAATCAAAACAGAATATTTCTCAATATTGTAGTAAATAATTAAATAATATTTTAATAAGAAATGAAATACTATAGATTTAAACATATAGGCAGTGGCTAAATCATCCTCTCTAAAATTTCCATTTTCAGTTCTGCCACAGAAGGTCAAACTAGATATTAAAGAAAGGGTTCCAAAAGAGAGCTGTAAACATCATAAAACCATTTTTAAATAATGAAAATAGAAAGAGGTGGCAATCATACATGTAAGACTTTGTTTCTTAAGCCATAAATTGACAAAAGTGGATCTCTAGAAAATATAATCAAGAATAAAGGAGCAAAACATTCCTAATTCACAGCCATCGGAAGGATTTTGGGTGGTACACAAACATCAAATGTAAGGGGGAAATGTTGAGGGAAAAGTTAGCATCTCAGTTGATACTTTATAAAAAATGTCCAGGGCCGGGCTCAGTGCCTCACGCCTGCAATCCCAGCACTTTGGGAGGCTGAAATGGGTGGATCACTTGAACCTGGGAGATGGAAGTTACAGTGAGCTGAGATCATGCCGTTGCACTCCAACCTGGCAATAAGAGCGAAATTCTGTCTCAAAAAAAAAAAAAAAAAAAATTTTTAGATAGTTACTGTGAGCACAGATAGTACATCTTTGTAAAGAACAATAGGGTTAGTCCTGAATTATGAATTATGGCAAGCAAGGATGATATTAATTATTTAATGCAGAAATAATTCCGTGGTTTGTTTCTTTACTGCAACAGACTCAGCATCAGAAAAATTACATGGGCTTTTTTCTTTTTTTCTATTCATAAGAAAGGTAACCAGGTTGCACTGCCTTTGTGAATTTGTAAATCACTGGTTCTTGGGGGAATGTTACCATTCTTTTGTGTTTTAGCTATATAGGGTTCAGCTGCTCTGGTCAATGTCCTCTCAACTGTAGACCTTTAATGATACATTCCAGAAAGATCATCCAATAAGAGTTTTCGGATAGAAATCAATCGTTAAAAGAACTATGAATAGACCAAGCCACAGGATATGCTTGGATTTTCTAATCATGAGGAAATTTTGTACCCACAAAATTCATATGCTGAAATTCTAAGCTCCAATGTGGTAGTATTAGAAGATAGGGCCTTCAGGAGATAATTATGCAACCCTTATGAAGAGCACTTATAAAAGTGACTTCAGATAACTCTAGCTCTCTTTCCACCACATGAGGCTACAATGAGAAATCAACTGACTGCAACTGAAAAAGATTCCTCATGAGGACCCTATCATGATGCCACCCTGATATTGGACTTACCAGCCTGCAGAACTGTGAGGAATAAATTTCTGTTGTTTAAAAACTACCCAGTTATGGCATACTGTTTAGAATCACAAACTGACTAAAATATGAGGACATGGAGGAATGAGAACCTTTCCAGAGGCCAAGATTTTCAGTCTACATGTGACAATTGCTCAGGTGGTATGCAGAGTCCAAGATAAGTGTGCATCAGACAGGTGCAGAACCATAGAAAATGACCCATATTGGATTTTGTGTAGGAAAGAGTGAAGGGCTCCTGAGAGCTAAACACAACATTATTTTGAAGAATAAAGAGTGTGGCGTCTCTTGCATCTTAAATAGTGTTATAATGTGGTAGAATAAGATATGTCAAAATAGAAGTACAAAAGTACTTTGAGTATTCAAGAAAAGAAGGAATTCTTTAAAGTCTAATTTCATGGGGGAGATTATGTTGACAAACATCTGTGTTACAATTCATCTTACATAAACATATATTCAGGGTCTTGATCAAATGACAAATTTAAGAAATTCTAACCTTTTAAGGACTTTATCAAGGACTTGGGGATATCAACTTTTGTTTAGGTTTTGGTGTCTCTACCTATTCCAAATACAGAAATTTCTTGGTCGGTGGTAAGTCTCTAATCCTACACTGTCATCCTTGCCTCTAATAGGAGATCGAATTAAAATCAAGACAAACTTCCCTGCATTGAAACACCCAAGTACAATGACAGACCATCTTCTACTGATATAGCTCTTCATAGTTTGTCCAAATCTGGAAACAGCTCTGCAATTTTTAGCTCTGTCTAGGGAGCTACCTGTCTCTTCTGGGTTTTAGATTCTATGCTTTAGATAAGATTTCCTGTTTCTCATATTTAAGAATACATCATGTTTTAGTTTCTGTGTCTATCTTACTTCATCTCATGAAAAATTTACTAGTTACTTTGGTTCTTCTTTTCTTTCTTTCTTCTTTCTGTTTTTCTTTTCTTTCTTTCTTTACTTTTCTTTCTTTCTGTTTCTTTCTCTTCTTCCTTCCTTCCTTTCTCTTTCTTTCTTTCTTTCTTTCTTTCTTTCTTTCTTTCTTTCTTTCTTTACTTTTCTTTCTTTCTGTTTCTTTCTCTTCTTCCTTCCTTCCTTTCTTTCTTTCTTTCTTTCTTTTCTTTCTACTTCCTTTCTTTTCTGTCTTTTTACAATTTTGTCTCGCCTAACATAATCTTGATTGTTTGGTAACCTTGATTATTTGGCTCCAACGTTCCTCCACACATCCTAGATTCATTAAGGAAGGTCACATATTGGCTCAACATTTTGGTTCTGCATCAAAATACTTATTTAGTCCAAACTAGTGTATTTGTTTAGGTATTATTAAATTTAAGCTTCTGTGCTAGATGTGTTAATTCAGATATTTCAACAACCAGGCACTGATGTCCATTCCTGAGGTTCAACAACTTGCAAACCTCATATGCTTACATATAGAAAAGTATATGTAACCTGCAGAAAAAGAAATGTATTTATTTTTACCTTTATAGCAGAAGCCATTCATGGAGCATTAAATTTAAAGCATCAGGTGATGCTGATATAAAGAAGGAAGACAATGAATCTGGGAATAATATTCAAAACAGAACAAGCAAAATGGCTTTCCGATCTACTTATTAGTAAATGATTTTAAATGAAGAACAAAAGACACAATTTCCTCAAATCATTAGGTATTAGATGGCTCTTTGTGTGTGTGCATGCATGCATACATGTATGTATGCACATTTTTGGGCTGGAGCAGTCAACTTGATGTTCTCTCTTGCAAAGAATTTCAGAATAGTGTGTCTGGCTTCAGTTGGTAGTGGCAGGAGTTACAGGCTTAGTGATCTTATGTGTATCATTCAAGTATTCTGAGGCTCAGACTCTTCACCAACCTAACAGAGATTAATACCTAGAAATAAACAAAACACTGCTTATAAAGACATTGTAGGAATGGCTGTTTCATAAAAGTTGTGCAATAAATGATAGTTCTTGATTTTGTATCAATACAGTAACAGTAGTAGTTTTTTAGAATCAATAGTTTTAGCGTTAAACAGTAGTAGTGGTGATAGTAAGCAGTAATCATCCTTACCATGAGTTTCCAAATGCTAAGAAAAATGACTGTGTTGTGGCTTTCTGTCTTTGAGATTAAACTTCTTAAAAGAAATGGTCACTGTGTTCATACATTGCTCATGAGAGCATTAATTGACACAATCTTATTGGAAAGTAACTTGGAAAAATCTATTAAAGTTCAACATATGCAGACTCTCTAAACCAGAAGTCCCATTGTAGCAAGACGAGCCAC
Source organism: Mandrillus leucophaeus (assembly GCF_000951045.1). NCBI lineage: Eukaryota > Metazoa > Chordata > Mammalia > Primates > Cercopithecidae > Mandrillus > Mandrillus leucophaeus. Next base: position 459,158 of record NW_012105198.1, read on the forward strand.
AGAAAAAACTCATCAGATACCGGGTTAAAGAAGGAAGAGGCTTTATTTGGCCAGGAGAATCAGCAGACTTGCATCTCAAGAACAGAGCTCCCCCCAGAAAGAGGTCCTGGCCCTTTCAAGAGCTTACAACTCCAAAGGGTTCACGTGAAAGGGTCATGATACATTGAGCAAGCATGGGGTACGTGACTAGGTGGGAGTGGTGAGCAAGGCAATTATTTTTCAATACCATTGTCTGTGATCTATAGATAGCACAAGCATTTAGAGTGAGGGTTAATCTTTAACCTACAGGCCTGGCCAGTGGCGCCGATCAGTCTGTTATTTTTCAGTTTTTACTTCCTCCTTTCCTTTGGAGACAGGGGACAGTAGGAGAAATGGCCTCTCTCCTCATTCCCCCCTTTGAGAACCTCACTCAGTAGTGGAAGTTATAATTCTCATCCTTACTATCTAGATCTTCCTGTGAGACAGATCAATAGTGATTCATGTAATATACTTCTGCTGAGGTCTTTGATGAACGAAGGTGGTAGAAAATACGGGTAACATACAGGAGAGTACCATGCATGTTCCTAAGACTATTATTATTATTATTATAAAAGTTTTAAATTATCCTAGAGCTGTAAATCACTTTCCAAACAAGGATCCAGGATCAAACCCATGCCAAACCGGCAGGGGCACATGTGCCAGCTTTGTCATGTCTCTAAATTTTCGACTACCTATCCTTGATCATCTATTTGCAGACAGCAATTGATCAAGTTGAATTTTCCACAGACTCCTCCTTCAGCTGCCAGCAAATAATCTAAGGGCAATTTATTCTGATAGATGGTATTTCTCATTTGGGTTTTCTGCCAGTCTAAAAGAGTCAAAGCTCTGCCAGTTTCATTAGTGATTATTTCTAATATGACCTGTAACTGTATGATCCAGTTGAGTATGTAGATAGGGGTTCAGTGTCCCCACAAGCCATCTTGTGCCCATGTGGAGGGCCTATAGTACTGTACGATCCTTTCAGGGGCCACTCATCACCTTTCCAATTTCCTATAGATATGTTCCTCCTTCCTCAGGAGGCATAGACAGGAGCTCACCTGTTTTTACGGGCAGTAGGAAAACGGATGGCTTAATGGTGCCAATGACACAACTACCTGCCCATTGATCAGGTAACTGAGTATAGACTCTGTGCCTACATATCCAGTATAGTCCAGCAGGAGCCGTCCAGTCTCGATGAGATTGTGGATGGGCCTAAGCAATCTGTAATTTAGGAAATTTACTGAAGGGATTCTTTTCAGTATGGTTTAGAACCCACCAGGTGACTGTCTCTGTTATGCTGTTATACAGCTTCTGTCCTAGACAACTGAGCCTTCTACAGGGATAGTGAAGTCTTCTCCTTCTCTAGCTATGCAGTATTGTCCAATAATCGAGGTTTTCAAGACTCAGAAGTCTTCTGGACTGGAATTATGTCAGGAACTGGATCAGTAGGCACCAATTCTCAGGCTTCCCAAGGCCATCGGTCTCCCATAGTGGTTCCCTCACATCCGTAACAGGAAGTAACACTGAGGGAATGGGCTACATTTTCTGATAACTGGAGAAATAAGCTCTCCTCTTTTTTGTGGAAGCTCTGGTGCTGGCAGATTCAGCTCATCATAAAAGGTCTGAAACACTGGTTTTGGAGAGTGCCTGTGGACCTCCCCTGGGACCGAAATATTTACTCAGGGATCGAGTCCAGTTCCATCGATTCCTAGAGTTGCATATGCTCCTGTTTTCCAACAGGGATCAAGGGGATTGGTAATTAGTGGTTCTAAGAGGTTACAGTGACCACTAGTGCAGGAAGAGTCACTTTTTCCTTTTTGAAGGTGGACTGGGTTCTTCTCATCTTTTTTTTCCAGTTGGCCTAAATAACACAGGACCAGTAACTACATTCATCACTGCATAGTCCTAATTCATGACAAAAGTACTCATTTTCTACTATACAGCCCCTTTCCCAATCTAGAGAGGCACATCTTTTCTATTTTCATACAGGTCACTGTTGATTGCTGCACAGTCATCAAATTTTAAGAAAATTTGTTTGGGGACTCCTTTCTCTTCTGTTCTAGTTATTACTCTACTTACATCAGCTTTTCCCCAGCTCCCAATCCTCAATCTTATTTCAAAAACGGTAGTCATAGGGGGCTCAGATGGGTTATAGCACACATCAGGCTGATTACTTCCTGGGCTACATACCTTATATAGAGTAGCATTATACAAACAAGTTCCTTTTAGAGTCCCAGGACACTCATAACTCTAAAATAATGGACTGCAGCAACCTTTTGTCCTACCTCAGTGACTCGATGTATACACTGGGAAAAGTCCTCAGTCTGAGGAAGGTCAGTTGAAGTCTTTACTGTACAAGTCCAAAATTTAGGGAAAATAAGTCCTAAGATGAGTTTCCTCTTGCTTCGGCTATACGTGGACCAGTCAGTTTCTGGGTGTGACCAGAGAAGGGCTTGTCATCTTCTTCAGAATCACCTTGCAGGGGTTGTCCGGGCTCAATCTCACCTCCCAGGTCTCAGGTGCTGCAGGTTTTATGTGGCTGTGGTGGATCCAGGCTAGGATTCCCTCTACCTTTATGGCTGTGGTCAAGACAATGGTCTGGGGTCCTTTCCACCATGGCCACAAAGGGCCAATGTGCCAATCCTTGATCCACACTCGATCACCTGGGGAGAAAGGGTGAACTGTAGAGAATTAGCTGATGGGGCACTTCTCATTTACCCAGGCCGAAATTGTGATTCTCCCTGAAGCCTGTAGCTGTCGCTGTAACTCAATTTCACCTAGGTCTCGAGGAGTACCTGGGAGTCCCTGTAGTATGGGAGGGGGCCTATAATATAATATTTCATAATGGGAATAGCCTGTTCTTTTAGAAGGGGTACATCTAATCTTAAACAATACCATAGGGAGAGTTTGTACCCACTTTAATCCTGTTTCTTGACACACTTTCCCAAAACTATTTTTGGTAGTCTGATTCATCCACTCCACCTTTCCAGAACTTTGCGGTCGGTAGGCGGTATGTAGTTTCCATGTGATCCCCAATACCTTTCCTGTCTTCTGTACCAAGTCAGCGACAAATGCCGGCCCATTGTCTGAGCCAATTCGTAAGGGCAGTCCAAACCTAGGCATGAGGTCTTGGAAAAGCATACGGTTACTTCACGAGCTTTCTCAGTTCATGTTGGATAGGCCTCCACCCACCCAGAGTATGTACACACTAGAATTAGCAAATACTTGTTACCTCCACATTTGGGCATCTCGGTGAAGTCTGCCTGGAGATCTTCAAAGGGGACTGCTCCATAAGCTTGTATGCTGGGCTGAACCATTGGACCTTGCCTAGCATTGTGCTGCCAGCAGGTGACACATTGCTGCGCTACTGTTTTGGCAAGGGTTGACAGATGCAAGGTGTAGAAGTACTGGCCTAACAACTTTTCAAGTGACTCTTGGCCTAAGTGGATGGTCTCATGAACAGCCAGTACGACTGTGGCTCCTAACAGTTGTGGCACAGCTATTCTTCTGTCCAATAACCGGATCCATCCCTCTTCTATCACCTGCCCTCCCTCTGCCTGGACAAAGTCCTTCTCTTCTTTAGAACAAGTAGGTACAAGGTCAGGTACCTGAGGGATCAGGGGGGCTGTCACTGATGCCTGGTAGGGGGTGGATGCTGCTTTTTGAGCCTGAGTCAGCTCAGGAGTTCCCCAAGACAATCAAGGTGAAAGCTCGCTGGTGTCCTCTGCAGTGTGTGACTGCCACTTTTTGGGGTTTCCACACTGCCCTGATAATTGCAGGATCTCTTGCTGATACTTTATGTCTTGTCCCCCAGAATTCAACAGGCCTTTGTCCTTGTATAATGCCTCATGCACTTGAAGAGTTAAAAAGGCACACCTAGAGTCAGTGTAAATGTTTAGTCATACCTTCACTTAGCTCTAAGGCCCAAATTAAAGCAATGAGTTCAGCCTTCTGGGCTGAAGTACCCTGGGACAACAATTTGCCTTCAATGACAGCATCCAGTGTTACCTCTGCATATCCCGCACACCTCTCTCCTTGTGGGTTGACGAAGCTGCTCCCGTCCATGTACAGCTCCCAGTCTAGTGATGTCCAAGGATGGTCTCGGAGGTCAGACCTGCTAGAATAAACTGAGTCCAACACCTCTACACAGTTATGCTCAACTGGGCTCTGTGATATTGGGAGCAAGGTGATGGGGTTCAGGGTGTTGCAAACTTCAATGGTAATGTGGGGATTCTCACAGTGAGCTTTGGTTCCTAGTTAGTCTAGCATTCGTTAGACAATGATGTCCTTTGGTGTTCATTGGTGTTACCATAGCATGGGGATCCTTTATGTTTAGATTTTGCCCAAGAGTTAGCTTATCTGCCTCTTGTACTAGCAGGGCAGTTGCTGCCAAGGCTGTTAAGCATGGGGGCCAACCCTTAGAAACTCCATCTAGCTGTTTGGAGAGGTAGGCTACCGGTCTTGGCCAGGGCCCCATCGTCTTGGTTACAACTCCAACTGCCATTTTTTCTCTTTCTGACACATACAGTGTGAAAGGTTTTATTAGGTCAGGTAGCCCCAGGGCTGAGGCCGACATGAGTTTCTCTTTTAACTCATGAAAAGCTCGTTGCTGTTGGGACCCCCGTTCGAAAGGTTCCTTGTCTCCCACTTTTGTGACTCCGTACAGGTGCTTAGCCAATACTGCAAAGTTTGGGATCCACAACCTGCAGAACCCTATAGTTCCTAAGAATTCTCTCACCTGCCTTCTGGTCTTAGGCTCTGGCAGGTTGCAGATGACTTGCTTTCTTTCTCATCCTAGGCTGTGCTCTCCTGTTGGATAGTAAATCCCAGGTAGTGCACCTGCTGTCTGCCATCTGAGCTTTCTCCTTGGACACCTTACACCCACAGTCCTTCAGGTGCCAGAGCAGGGTATTCATTCCCTTGGCACACCTGACTGCCGTGGGGTGTCCCAGCAAGAGGTCATTGATGTACTGGAGCAGCATACAGCCTAGGTTTCTGGTGGGAAACTTCTGGAGGTCTCAAGCCAGCACCTCCCCAAGGATGGTGGGGGAGTTCTTGAACCCTTGGGGAAGCTGGGTCCAAGTGTACTGAGTGGTGACACCTGACCCTGGATCCTCCCACTGAAAGGCAAACAATTTTTGGCTCTTAGGGGCTAGTTTGATGCTAAAGAAAGAACCTTTTAGGTCCAAGCAGATGAACCAGCTGTCCTCAGCTGGCAGCAACCTCAACAATGTGTATGGCTTAGGTACCATTGGGTGCAAAGTCACTGTAGCTTGGCTGACCAAGCACAAATCCTGTACTGGCCTGTAGTCCCTGGTCCCGGGCTTGGGAACAGGTAGGAGGGGATTGTTCCATGGAAACGAACAAGGGGCTATAATTCCAAAGGCCCTCAGGCGCTTGAGATGGACCTGGATGCCCTCAGGCTTCTTTGGGGACCAGGTACTGCTTTTGCCTGAATGGCTGGGCCCCAGGCTTAGCTTCTATGAGTGCAGGGGCCTGGTTGATTGCCAACCCTGGAGGGTTGTCTTCCACCCACACCCTTGGCCGGCGCTTAGCCAGAGCTGGTCTTATCTCTTGGCCTGGCTCAGTTGAGAAGAGTCTCCATTCCTCCTCCTGGGGAACCATAAGAACCATGATGACTCCCGTTCCAGGTAACTTTAGCTGTTAAGAGCCATGCTTTGTAAAAGAGATAGTGGCTCTCAGCATACTAAGTAGGTCCCTTCCCAGTAAAGGCAAGGGACAGTCAGGCATGTACAGGAACTGGTGTATTACCTCATGCCCTGCCACAGTGCAGGTCTGGGGCAAACAGAAAGCTTGCTTTACCAAAACCCCTTTGGCTCCTATTACATCAATAGTCTTTTTGGATAAGGGGGTGACAGGGTGGTTACTACTGAATGTTCAGCACCAGTATCCACAAGAAACTCAATGTCGTCACCCCTGACTATCATCCTGCCCATGGGCTCTTTGGGGCACATGAGCCTCGTCCCCCTCAGTCCAGTAACCCTTCTGCCAGATTGAACAAGGCCCCTTCATCCTTGTCTGGGGCCTCCTGCTCCGAGCCACCTTGTTTCCCTTTCAACTGTGGGCACTTGTCCTTCCAATGTCCTATGTCCTTACAACAAGCACACTGGTTACGCTGCAAGTGTGGACGGCCGGACTGGGCATTTTTCCCCTGGCCCCCTTTCTCTTGCCCCTTCGGGAGGACCCCTCTAATAGCTGCAACTAGCAGGTCGGCGTTTTGCTGGGCTTGGCATTCACTTCCTCTGCAGTTCTCTCTGCGGCTTACCACATCTCTATTCACAAACACCCAGTTGGCTATCTCCAATAACTGTGAAGTATTCATGCCTGTGAACCCAGCCTGTTTCTGTAGTTTTCTTCTAATGTCTTCTGCACTTTGACTAACCAAAGCCATGTTAATCATGCACTGATTTTCAGGGCTTTTGGCATCAAAGGGAATATACATACGATAGGCCTCACATAGTCTCTTGTAGAATTGTGCCGGGCTCTCATCTTTTCCTTGAATGACCTCAGAGTCTTTGTTAACTTTTGTGGACTTTGAGCTCCCTTTTTTAACCCTTCCAGAAGGGCTCCCCTGTACCGGTTTAGCCGTTGCATACCCTGTCTTTCATTTGGGTCTCACTGGGTGTCTGCTCCTGGTAATTGGATCCTCACATACTCTTGGGGGTTTTGGTAATCAGCTGGAACATGTTCCTCTAGCCACTTAGTTGCTGCTTGGAGCACTCTTCGCCTTTCATCTGTGTTAAAGAGGTACATGAGCAACTGGTGGCAATCAGCCCAGGTGGGGTTGTGGGTCTGGATAATAGTTTGGAGCAAATTAATTATAGCTTGAGGCTTTTCAGTATAGGATGGGGTATTGTTTTTCCAGTTGAGGAGATCGCCAGAGGTGAAGGGTTTGTACACAAAGGCATGCATTTCCACCATATGCCTGTCCTCGTCTACCCCAGTATACCGTTGCTTTCTCAGGGGCATTTGTATCCCAGTTCTAGGCTTCAAACGGGCTGCCAAGGGAGGGGTTTCTTCCGAGGTCTTGCATCCTTTCTTTTCTACTCTGGGTGGTCTAGGGGTATGTAGGCCTTGTGGAAGCTCGGGTGCAGTGGGCTCAGGAGTGGGAGGCCTTCCTTCTTGGTGAAGGGGATGGGGAACTGGTGCTGTTTCTTGCCATGAATCCTCTGATGTTGGGTCAGACAGGACTTTAGGAGCCGACTTTCCTTGGTGGGTGGAGCGGGATTCTTCCTTGGCTGTGTGTCCCTTTGCCACTACTATTGCTGCTGCCTCTCTTCTTAACTACTGTCGGAGGGTCCAAAACCAGCTGTAACCAAGTGTCTATGTATGGAAACTGCCCTGGGTGTCCTGGTTTACCAGTTACCTTGTGCCATACCTTTGAGACAAGGGACTTGTCTAGGCTTCGTTCTGATGGCCAACCCAATTCTAATGCTGGCCAATCTATCTCACACGAGGTCCTAAGTCTTCCTGGGGTCATAGTAACCCCATGATCTCCATTAAAGCCTTTTTTGAAATTCTTTAACATAGTCCATGATGGAGTGGGCTTACTTTGCATCTCACCCATCTCCCCCACTGAGACAAAAACGACACTCACGCCACAAGAAAGGAAAGGATAAAGGAGTCACTCACTTGCCTTGCCCATCACTGGCCATTCCCTCACTGGAATCTCAGATCCTCTTAGCCTAGGCAGGCTGGTACCAGGCGCCAGCATGAACTGCCACTTAGCCATATGAGGTATCCTACGGAACTGCAGCTGGGGGCTCAATACTCACTTCGGACAGCGACCACTATCCATCCGGTGCCCATCTCAAACACAAGCATTCACTCACTTTCACTTTCCTTTTTTTAAACAAGCCAAGCCAAATCGAAATCAAAGCTGAGACCAAAGTGCCGATAATGGCACACCATGGGTGATCAGGACACACTTCCACTCAAATGGAGTGGACAAGTTCCCCGGACTGGTCCTACTATATTCCAGATATCCGAACTCCAAACACCAGTTCCTTCCTGGTGTTTAGCCGCTGTGTTGATCCTCAGTGGAGGCCTGCTGTGCGCCACTCTGACGAGGAGTTCCATGGGGTCAAATGCCTACCTGGGAGAGCTCTCAGGATCCTCGTTGCTCAAGCTGGCTGGAGTCCCCCACAGGGATGCTCCACAGGGCAGGCCTAAGCCACCTAATGGGCTGCCTCCACCACCATCAATTAATTACCTTGCTTCCCTGTCAGGGAACCAAGAAATGTAGCAGGACGAACTGTAGACAAAACCCCTCAGACACTGGGTTAAAGAAGGAAGAGGCTTTATTCCACTGGGAGCATCAGCCGACTTGCGTCTCAAGAACCAAGCTCCCAGAAGAAAGAGTTCCTGGCCCTTTTAAGGGCTTACAACTCTAAGGGGTCCACGTGAAAGGATCATGATAGATTGAGCAAGCATAGGGTATGTGCCTAGGTCAGGCTGGTGAGCAAGGCAAGTATTCCTCCATACCATTGTCTGTAATCTATAGATAGCACAAGTCCTGGCCAGTGGTGCAGATCTGTCTGTTATTTTTCAGTTTTTACTTCCTCCTTTTCTTTGGAGACAGAAGACAGTAGGAGAAGTGGCCTCTGTCCTCATCATTTTAGAGACTCTCTCAGAAATAAAAGTAATAGAATATCAAGACATGTACGTATTATTACAGTATTTATATATATAGCCAAAAATGTAGAGCTAATGTAAAAGCTTATTAATAGGAAGTAGTTGAATAAAAAGTGGTGGGAGATTATGTAGCTATAAGAAGAATGGGTTATATCTGTATATTTTGAATGGGGGGATTTTCATGATATATTTTTTAGTGAAAAAAGCATGTTTTAGAATAAAGCATATACTGTGATCTTATTTTAGACATATTTTTAAAAGGATTTCATATATATAAACACAGAGACAGGTAGAATTAACTGTGTTGTGAAACAGCTAATATTGGTTACCTAATGAAGCAGACCAGGAGTAGGGTTGGGAGAGATAGATTGTTGACTTACATCTTTTCTTATTAGATTAACAGCACAAGCTTTTACTGCATTTGTAATTTTGTAAAGTTTCGTGATGTTAAAAAACTTGTAAATCACTGTGTTCATTTGCAGAAAGATAAGTACCATATAAGGGCCACTTATCTTCTGTAGACTTCACTTTATTTGGAGAAGATCTAAAAGAGTGGGCATGGAAAGAACGTGGAAAAAGAAATGTTGGAAAATGAGACAAAACCAAAAAATCCTTGGCAGCACTAGAGTATAAAAAAGTTCTATTTTTACACTTTGGTTTTAACTCTAAATATGATTGAGCAGAGCAGGAGCAGTAAGCTATTCAAGAAGATCAAAATATGCTGCTTTGGCATATTGATTATTTTGAGTTGCAAAAGCAATTGAGAAATGGTAGATATAGGAAGAGCTTTCTACCCTCCCCCATCTGCCTTAAACCAGGGCACGCATTTCTCTTGACACAGTTCCCCTCCCTATACTAGGAAGAGGAGAGCACTCTTACCACCACATACAAAGAACGGATGCCAGGATGAGTCTCCATAAATAGACCTTATTAAAATAATTATTATTGTCTATTATTTCCCTCCATATATTTCCTAGTTACTTTCCCACAACTTATGGGCCCTAGAAAAGCAAAACCTTTTTCCTTTAACTAGTTCCTCCTCCACAATTTATCACCTTAAAATATGTACCAAAATATCACCCATGTTTTAGAGATTTGGTGTATATTTTACATCTACACCAAGCATTAAGTAGGTTATGAATTATTATAACATTTATTGTGCTTTAAAAACCCTGATTCCAGATAGCAGACTGCTAATTACAGAAATTATGACAGATAATGCAAACTCTAATAAAATGTAATATTTTGGTTTATATTTAATGCTACAGTATAAGGCAGGAGAACCATATATCTGAAATATATAACCTCCCAACTTGTAGTTATATCATAAAAGGAAAGAAAGATTTGTTTTTTGTTATTTTCCAGGGTTCTACTTGAGTCCACTCTCTCTATACTCCCATTAATTGATCTAATCTACCACCATGGCTTCAACAACCATCTTCTTGATGGTTTTTAAACTGACCTCTAACTAAGGGACCCTTTTGACCTTTGGACACATATGTCTAGCTCTCTAGTGGCCATCTCCAGTTGGATGTCTCACAGTTATCTCCAACTTAATATTACCAAAACATAAACATGTCACTACCTCTTACCCACCCCTTGCACATACTTGCTACTGTGCCTGTAACTGCTGTTTCGTGGAATACCATTGCCATTCAATGTGTCTCTCAAGGATGTACTAAAGAGCAAAGCATTTTCTTCCTTGCCAGCATTCAACTCGTCAGGCCTTCATTGATCACTATGACTAAAGGGTTTCCTGAAACATGAGAGTTTCAGATAAAATGAGAACCTCTGGGGACAAACCTGGGTGAGTGGGTCACAATACATTCAACTGGGTCTAGTCCCAGAAGTTTCTTTTCACCATCCTCGCTATCCTTCCATTAGTTTAATACCAAATCTCTAGAACAGCATCATTATAGGTTTTCACACTATTCTCCCTTTTCCACTCAGGGCAGTATTTCTTGTTTTAAATTATTTAAATAATATTTTAATGATTTCAGTTAAATACAACTGAAAATGTGGTGTCACTGAGGGTTGTTTCCTGCTGAATTTCTAATTATAGATTGATGGGCCATCTCTGTGCATGCACATCAATTGCCTCCTAAATATTCATTTTATTTTCTCAGGTTATTGGCAGCCTTGTAATAGGAGGTGGGGAACAAGAATGATCAGCTGAAAGGATTTGGTTAAGAGAGAAAACAAAAACAATGTAAGTGACACTTAAACTAGTACAGATATTACTAAAACTGAAATACAGTCACAACTATTTATCCCTAATTATCGAGAAAAAAATATAGGCAGAGTTAAAACAATTACAGTCTTCACAGACTTGGGTAACTTTATTTGCATTTTTTAGTTATTTCTTTTTTAATCATTTGTTTGTTTTGAGACAGAGTCTTGCTCTGTTTCTCAGGCTGGAGTACATTGGTGTGACGATGGCTAATTATAGCCTCAACCTCCTGCCTGTCTCCCAAGTAGCTAAGACTACAGGTATGCACCACCACGCCTGGCTAATGTTTTTGTTTTTATTTTTGGAAGAGATGAGATCTCACTCTCTCACCCAGGCTGATCTCAAACTCCTTCCTTCAAGTGATTCTCCCTCCTTGGCCACCCAAAGTGCTGGGATTACAGGCATGAGCCACCACTCTTGGCCTGATTTCTTAAGCCCTATGTCCAATTAAACAATTTTAAAAAGTTCTACTGGAATGGGAATTTAGCTATTTATTGTACTTGTTCTTTATCAGATCATGAGGTTATTTCTTAAAACAAGTCCCCTCATTTGAAATTAAATTTAACTATTTAAATTAATTGAATTAAGAGGAGTTAAAAACCTCCCTTAAAGAAATATCTATAGGTGCTCCGTCTGGTTTTTGAAACGAAGTTTTAAACTAATGAATATGAAAGTCAGGCAAGGACATGTAATGCATCCTTTAATATCTTGTCAGCCTTTTGTGCCTTTGATTTTCCTTCTTTCTCTTTTAGGTATGTAGTAGCATTTTCTTGTGGTGTTTAAAGTTTTTTAAAAATGAAGATAATACTTCCATAAAGAAAAATGCCTAATTATTAGTATACATCTTGATGAATTTTCACAACACAGTGGATTCACCGTTAACTAACACATTAAAAAACAGATCGTTACCAGCACCCAGAAATTCCCATGATTCCCTTTTTCAGGGACTACCTAACCCAAACATAACCAATATCCTTACTTCTTTTTTTTTCTTTGAGAGAGAGTCTCATTCACTCTGTCACCCAGGCTAGAGTGCAGTAGCCCTATCTCGGCTCACTGTAACCTCTGCCTCCAGGATTCAAGCGAATCTCCTGCCTCAGCCTCCTGAGTAGCTGGGATTAAAGGCGTGCACCACTACATCCAGATAATTTTCATATTCTTAGTAGAAATGGAGTTTCACCAGATTGATCAGGCTTGTCTCAAACTCCTGGCCTCAAGTGATCTGTCTGCTTTAGCCTCTCAAAGTGCTGGGATTACAGGCATGAGTCACCGCACCCAGCCTATCCTTACTTCTTACACTATACATTAATCTTGTTGGTTTCCAACATTGTGTAAATGGAATCACAATACTCTTTTTTTGGTCTATATTTTTCCCCACAACATTATATTAGTGAAATTTATCTATATTTTGGGGCGTTATTCTAGTTTGGTCATTCTCATTGCTGTATGCAATGAGTATGTATGTATTGGTGAATTTACCACAATTTATTTTCCATACTATTGTGTTTTGTTGTTGTTTTATTTCTATTCTTTTCTACCTCCAGCTTTATTGAAGTATCATTGTTTTAATATACATATACATTGTGAAATAATTACCACAGTCAAGCTAATTAACATATTCACCACCTCATGTTGTAACCTCTGTGTGTGTGTGTATGTGTGTGTGTGTGTATGTGTAGTGGGAACACTTGAGATATCTCTTCACAAATTTCAGGTATTCAATGCATTGTTATTAACTGTAGTCCCCATGCTGTACATTAGGTCTCCAGAATTTATCTTATAACTGAAAGTTTATACCCTTTTACCAGTATATCCCCATTTCCCCTACCCCACAGTCCTTGGTAACTCCCATTCTACTATCTGTTCCCTTTGAGTTCAACATTTTTTTTAAGATTCCACATAGAGGTGAGATTAAGACGTATTTCTCTTTCTGTGTTTGGCTTATTTCACTCAGTATAATGACCTCCGGGTTTGTTCATGTTGTTACAAATAGTAGAAGTTTTTTACAAATGGTAGAAGTTACAGTGTTTTGATTACTGTAGCTTTGCAATATACTTTAAAATCAGGAACTGTGATGCCTTCGTTTTTGTGCTTTCTCATGATTGGTTTGGCTATTTATGGTCTTTTGTGATTCCATATTAATTTCAAAATTGTTTTTTCTATTTCTGTAAAAGAAGTCATTGAGATTTTCATAGGGACTGCCTTAAATTTTGAATCCTTTTGGGAAGTATGAACATTGCATCAATATTAAGCCTCCCAATCCATGAGTACAGGATTTCTTTTCATTTTTTGTGTCTTCAATTTCTTTCATCAGTATTTTCTAGTTTTCAGTGTAGAGATCTCGCATCTCCTTGGTTAATTTTATTCCTAAATATTTTGTTATTTCTGATGCTAACATAAATGGGATTGTTAATTCTTTGTTATATAGTTCATTGTTCTAGTATAAAATTCCTATGATTTTTGTATGTTGATTTTGTCTCCTGGAACTCTACTGAATTCATTTATTAGGCAACAGCTTTTGGTAGAGTCTTTAAAGCGTTCTGTATATAAGATAGTGTTATCTATAAAAAGAGACTGTTTTACTTCTTCCTTTCCAATCTGAATGCCTTTTGTTTCTTTTTCTTATCTAATTGCTCAGGCTTGAACGTCCAGTACAATGTTGAATAGAAATGGTGAAAGTGGGTACCCTTGTCCTGTTCTTGATCTTAGGAGAATAGCTGATAGCTTTTCACTGTTGAGTGTGATGCTAGCTGTGGGCATTTCATGTATAGCATTTATTATGTTGAGGTAAATTCCTTCTATACCTAATATTTTGAGTTTTATAAAAGCATGTTGAATTTTTTCAAACACCTTTTCTGCATATATTGAGATGATCACATAATTTTTGTCCTTAAGAGTACTCTTAAGAAAATAACATTTTACATGAGTCAGAATGCTAACATCAAGCAAGATAATTACTTTATGAATATGTAGAAGAAATTGTGTTTCTAAAATACATATTTTGATGATAAAGAAATTTTCACCGTATTTCAAAAATAATGTTAATACCTACTCGATAGTTTTGTACAATACCAGAATTTAGCCCCAAACATGGCTGATTTAAAATAATTTTCTAAGGTGAATGAACATGTGAAATATGGAACAGAAGTTTCATCTATTCTACCAGCTATCAACCCCCTTTTGGCTGTCTGCCCTGTGCTGCTTTCTAAACACAGGCAGCTGGTATATTCTGAAAGACTAGAAATGATAAATGGGGTAGAGACTGCTTAAGGTCTTTGTAAAGTTTAATGAAAGATTTATCTCTTGAGGGTAATGTTCCTCTTTCTTTTACTGAAATGAGAGTTTGATAACCTCTCATTGTGCTTTTGATAAATTACACCTCACAGTCATAACTAAAATGACTAAGTGGATTTTTTTAATGTAGCTAAGCAAGGTCTAGTTATCACCAAATGGTTTAATACTTAGTATCTACAAAACTAAGTTTGCATTTGAAATATTTTTAATTATTAAGCTGAGAAAAACTATGATTCAATAATTAACAACAATCACTGGGAGACCCTTTAATATTCTCTATGCTGATTATAGCCATAGGAATGGGAGATTATGATTTAGAATTTATAGTCAATTTAAAGCATTCTAATCTACATTGAAGTCATTAATATTTAATTTTAAATTTAACAGTTTGAATGCGTTTTTATCCTTATATACCCACATGCATTAAAATTGAAAAGACAATTATCCAGCACAATAAAAATAAGAAAAATAAACACCTCAGGTATTTTACTTAATTCAAACTTTAACATTTTCTCAACACACTGAACATTTTTTCTCGCATGTTAGGAATTTAAGTTTCATTTTTAGAACTCAATATATCCAAGAGCATTTGAAATGTACAGTTAGAAAAGGGAGATACTTTTCAAGATGTTCATACAGGTTAAAAAGTACATAATAATTATTTAACACATTTCTCAAGTCATCGTTTAGAAACAGTGGTTTTCTGGACATGGAGAGCATTTCTCTGAGACTTGATGTGAATGTGGACAAATGCTGCTTCTCAATGTCTCCAGCTGATGCTCCAAGATTACTTAGATTTAGGTGGCGCTTCCTTTTCTCCTAGAAATTGTGTTAAAAACTGCATGTGAGCAGTGACTATTTTTCATATTTTTAAATATTTTGAGTGATTTTTATTACAAAATTAATCCATGTTTGACGTAAAAATCAAATTGTACATAAACCTATGAAATAAAAATAGTAAAATCCTCCAACTCTTTCCACTACATCCCATCCTAACTTGCTTCCCCAAAGCAGAGCCCCTACATACTCACACAGACATTCTCCTCCATTCCCATTCCTAGAGAAAAAACAACTTCCCATAAGTATGTACAATTATTATGTATGAATTGAAAAATAAAAATCCAAAAAATAACAATAAACTGCAATGTATACTAGATACAAAACCTCTTCTATAGTATTCATATAATTAAACTGTAAATATGCATTTCATATAATTAAACATGTTGCTTTTATTAGTTTTATTCTGGAACAGATATTTGTTATATAATTATATCATAATAAATATACATAAATTCATTTACATATACAGTCGTGTGTCACTTAACAATGAGGATACATTCTGAGAAATTCATCATTAAACAATTTCATTGTTATGTGAACATAATAGAGTGTACTTACCCAAACCTAGGTGGGATAGCCTACTACACACCTAGATTATACGGTAGAACCTATTGCTCCTAGGCAACAAACCTGTACAGCATGTGACTGTACTGAATACTATAGGCAATTGCAAAATAATAGTAAATATTTGTGTTTTTCAACATATCCAATGTAGAAAAGGTACAGTAAAAATATGATATAAAAGGTAAAATATAGCACACTTGTATAGAGCACTTACTACAAATGGAGCTTGCTGTCTGTAAGTTGCTCTGGGTGAGTCATCGAGTAGGCAGTGGATGTGAGGTGGAGAACATTGCCATACGCTACTATAGCCTTTCTAGACACTGTACACTTAGGCTACACTGAATTTATTTTTAATTGTCTTTTTAAAATAATACATTAACCTTAGCTTATTGTAACTTTTTAATCTGTGAACTTTATTTTTTTTTTAAATTTTTAGACCCTTTTGTAATAACATTTAGCTAAAGATACAAACGCATTGTGGAGCTGGACAAAAATATTTTCTTTCTTTGCATCCTTATTCTTTTTTTTTTTTTTTTTTTTTTGAGACGGAGACTCGCTCTGTCGCCCAGGCTGGAGTGCAGTGGCCGGATCTTAGCTCATTGGAAGCTCCGCCTCCTGGGTTTAAGCCATTCTCCTGCCTCAGCCTCCCAAGTAGCTGGGACTACAGGCACCCGCCACAGCACCCGGTTAATTTTTTGTATTTTTAGTAGAGATAGGGTTTCACCATGTTAGCCAGGATGGTCTCAATCTCCTGACCTTGTGATCCGCCCATCTCGGCCTCCCAAAGTGTTGGGATTACAGGCTTGAGTCAACGCGCCCAGCCTTGTATCCTTATTCTATAAGCTTTTCCCTACATAAACATTATTTTGTTTTACTTTTTAAACATTTTTGTTATAAATCAAGACATAAACACACATATTAGCCGAGGTCTACACAGAATCAAGATCATCAATATCACCATCTTCCACTGCCACATCTGGTCCCATTGGAAGGTCTTTAAGGTCAATAACACCTATGGAGTTGTCATCTATGATAACTATGTCTTCCATTGGAATACCTCCTGAAGGATCTGCCTAGGGCTGTTTTTCAGTTAACTTTTTTTTTTTTTAATAAGTGGAGAGAAAACATTCTAAAATAACTCTATTAATCTAAATGAAATAGTATTTAAGATATAGTAAATACATAAACCAGCAACTTAGTTTCATTATCATTATCAAGTATTATGTACTGTACATAACTGTATGCACTATACTTTTACTTGATTGGCAGTGCAGTGGATTTGTTTACACCAGCATCACCACAAACACATGATTAATGCATTGCACTAAGACATGGCAACAGCTACAGTATCACTTGGCAATAGACATTTTTCAGTTCCATTATAATCCTGTGGGACAAGCATTGTATATATGGTTCATCATTGAATGAAATGTAATTATGTGATGCATGACTGTGTTAGCATAAAATAGAAACAAAATATAGTGAGTATATATTTATATATATAAGTGGGATTCTATCATACACACTCAACTTTATCTTGTTTTTATGTATTTATTGTTTTACTTTCATTAACACTCTATCTAAGAAATCCATCCATGTTGGCCCCCATTCTCTACCTGTGTTTCTTCACCTCATTGCATCATAGCTTATGCTTAGCTTTGCATTACTGGACATTGACATTGTAAATCATTAGCCATCATTTCTTGCCACTTCAGTACCAGCTGTTATTCAGCTATGAGTACAAATATCAGGGCAGACACTGTAGATATCCTTGAGCCGCTAGTGAGTGATTTGTCTGCTTCCAATGTTTATTAAACTCCTATTGGAAGTTTTACGGCAGGTTGAGAGCAATCTTTTCCTTTCCTTTCCAACACATTGTTAGACTATCTAAGGGAAAAACAGTCTGATTACACAAACCTGGACAAACATTCTGCCTAACAACATGGATATGTTGCTATGAAATGATTTACAAATTCTGATCAATTTTTCAATCACTTTAAATTGAATACCACCTTCTATCACTCAAACCCTGACTTAATATAAAGCTGAGAAGCTTTAGTGTAAATAAATTACAAGTGTCTTATTAAAAACAGCTTTTCCATTCACTTCTTTGAGTCAAGAATGACATGAACCCACAGATAGAGTGCTTCTCTTAAGAGGCTATCCAATTCTTCTTTATGAAGAATTTTAAGAATATTTTTAAAAAAGAAATACAATCATTTGTTGGAGAACTATTGACTCCTTTTGGGGACTGGCTAATCCAGGCAACTTTGCAATTAGCAAAAGTTCTCCCCTTTCATGAGAAGCAGAGGTGTTCTGTGTTTAGGGAGAAGGGACAAAAGGGAAACCCCACCCTCTATAACTGTTACAATAGCACAGCTGACACTGCTGAAGTGGGTTGTTCATTTCTTTGGATTGTCTGTGAGAAATAAACAGGCCAGCTGGCTTGATTCATGATAAAACAGAAAACTTCAAAAATAATTCTACTTTTTTCTTCCATGCAGTGGTTACTTGGTACTGGCTCTGGAATACTAAGTGAGACGCCTTGGCTCATAGCTATTATCCTTTCCTGATACACTGTGGACCAAGGAATATTAGAAACAATTGTTTCCTTTGTCATGATATCGGTGATGGGTTCTTGTTAAAGGGCAACATGCAGTCTCCACAGCAAAGAGTATGGGTTTTGTTCAGTGCTTTTCCTGAGCATCACGTGAGATGGATTCTTAACTGAGTTGTATTGGAAGATTTTAGCATTGAAGGAATCATGAAGGTTATGTCAGATGACTAAGGCTGTTACCAGTGGAGGGTCTGGACAATGAGTCACCCATGTTCTTGGCATTTTGAACAAAGAATATGACAAAATGCACAAACAAAGCAATGAAAGAAAAAAGCAATGAAAGCACAGATTTATTGAAACAAAATTACACTCCAACAGAGTGGGGGAAGGATTAAGCAAGTGGCAAAAAGCATCCTTGAAAAATTTTCTGGGGCTTCAGTACCCTCTAAAGGTTTCCCATTGGTTACTTGGTTACACCCAAAGTAAATGAAGATTTGGCCTGCAACCAGTCTGATTGGTTGCAGGTGGGAATCATTCAGAGGTACTTTCCATTTTTCATCTGCAACGCAGTACAAAAGGAGTAGTTTCAGATTCTTTTGTTGTGGAGAGGTTGGTGGTATGGTTTGGCTGTGTCCCCACCCAAATCTCGTCTTGAATTGTTACTCCCACAATTCCCATGCATCATGGGAGGATCCTGGTGGAAGGTGGTTGAATTATGGGGTTGGGTCCCTCCTGTGCTGTTCTCATGATAGTGAATGAGTCTCACAAGATCTGTTGGTTTTAAAAGCAGGAGCTTCCCTGCACAAGCTCTATTCTCTTGTCTGCCACCTTGTGAGAAATGCATTTCACCTTCCACCATGATTGTGAGGCCTTCCCAGCCATGTGGAACTGTATGTCCAATAAATCTCTTTCTTTTGTAAATTGCCCAGTCTAGGGTATGTCTTTATCAGCAGCATGAAAATGGACTAATACAGTGGGGTTTTCCTTTAGATTGAGCTCCAGGAAGTCAGTGGGAATTCGCCTTAGGCTTCCTGTCCCCAGACATTCTTGTCCTGCCTCATGTCCCCACTGAGAGGCATGATTCTCATATATCTTTATGGAAGGCATAGGGACTGATACTCTTTTTCCTGTAACTGCTTTGTGCTGACCTGAATTTGGGTTGCAATCTCTACCTAATAGGTCTCATGGAAGTCTCTCCTTGCTCTGTCCAGTGGTGACAGGGTAGCTTCTTGATGGCCAGGGTTGGTGTCTTCACCTGGAACTGGCTAGAAACCATGTCACATAATCATCTGAAGCTTGGTGGTCTCCAGGCGAGAGGAAATGAATTTGGGTAAGAGACTTAACAAACAGTCCAAAAACCAAGGCAAGTATAATCATTAATAATGGGCCAGCCAAGGGAAGGAGCCATGAAAACCAAATTAGTGCCCTTCTCCAGGAGCCCCATGGCTCAGACAGCTGTTGTCGTATTTTGGAGGCCCGGATATCTAATTTCTGGGTGGCATTCCTTACTAATCTGGATTGGTTGACAAAAAACAAAACAAAACAAAACCCATAAGAAACACAACAGCATTTTTATGTTTCTAGAAAAAGGCATAAGCTACTTTTTTCATTAATTAGCAAATCCAGTCCCCTTCTATTTTGTAAAGCCACTGCTGTCAAAGAATCTGATTTTGTATGTTGATGATACTTTGGGCAATGTCTTCCAAGCTTTCCATAAAATCCTTGAACAGGTATTGGTAATAGGATAGGGAAGTTGCAGGCCCACTAACAGGCCCACTAACTCCCCTTCCTACTCCCACTGTTAAAACTACTACCTCTGAAGGATTAAGTTCTTCATATGTAAACAATGCACACTCATAGACATTACAAATGGGCTGAAATAATAAAAAATAAGCAGTCATTTCTACAGAGAATTCAAACCCGGCAGCATGCCTGGGCTGTCTTTTTAGTAAGTCATTCTACCATGGCCAAGTTTGCCAAGAAGAAATATAGACAAATTCTTGATTTAAAAGAGTCTTTCTTTCTGTGCTTCCGGGAAACCACTAGACACATCAGAATGCTACCTAGAAAGCAAAGAATGGAAGGGAATGGAAATTCAGACATTATTAGTAAGGACTTTTAGTTCATACTATCTTTTAACCAATATGTAACAATTTAATTGACAGCATAATTTTTCTTAAAAGTATCCACTGTGTTCTGACCTAAAAACTCAGAGTTTTCAGGAGAAAAAAGACCCGGTTTCTGTCTCTCAGATGTGACTCAACATTGACTAAATTTGCAGTATTAGTTAAGTTCTACCTTTCTTATTGTAAAATGAATATCTATATAAAAATATATATATGTAGTGTGTATATATAGTATATATACACTTTATAGTATATATATATGCACTTTATATATATAAATATATATGTAATATATATGTATTACTTAACATTATGTGGACTAGCAAATAGAATACAGCAGGCACCTAGACCAGGGCTTGGGAAACTAAAGCCCACAGCCAAATTCAGCCTACCACCGGTTCTGCATGGTCTGCAAGCTAAGAATGTCTTAGTCCACTCATGCTAACTGCCATAACAAAGTACCACAGACTGGGTGGCTTAAACAACAGATGGTTATGTTCTTACAGTTCTGGAGGTGAGAAGATCAAGCTGCTAGCTGATTGGGTCCTAGTGAGGGCTTTCTTCCTAGCTTACAGAAAAAAATCTCTCTCTTTCTTCTTACAAATCCACCAAGCCTATCAAATTAGCACTACACCCTATTATCTAATTTAATCTTAATTAACTCCTAAAAGCCCTGTCTCCAAATACAGTTACATTGGGAGTTAAGGATTCAACATATGAATTTTGGGAGGACACAAACATTCAGTCTGTAACAGAATGGATTTTACATTTGCAAATGATTGGAAAGAAATAAAAAGATGAGATTTTTGTGACATGTGAAAATTATATGAAATTCAAATTTCAGCATCCATTCAGTACAGTTTAATTAGGAACACAACTGCACCCATCATTTACAATTTGTTTATAGTTTCTTTCGCAGAGTCGACTCGTTGTGACAGAGGCCCAGTGACCCACAAAGCCTAAAATGTTTACTATCTGTTCCTTAACGGATAACATTTATTGACCCCCTGACACAGATAATGCTCAATACCTGGTAGCAATTGTTAGGACATCAAAACACCTGAATAAAAATTGAAATGTATAATTCTCAAGCATAGATAGAGTGCAACAGAGATAACATCTGAAAACAACTGGCAGTTTTCTATAAACTGAAGGTCCCAAACACAGGCATCTCCAAGGCCCAGATAGAGAATGTCAGTGAGTGGAGTGAGCCAGGTTAGGGAGATAACTGGGAAGCATGGGGACAGTGGGAATCTGCTTTGGATATTGATCAACTCCAGCAGATTATTGCCATAGGAAATACAGGTTTCAAATTGCCTGAAGTAAAGTAGGAAGTTTTAACTTTTATGTGAATATTGTTGACAAGCAATTTTTAAAAAAATGCTTATTGCTATTCAACGAAGTGTGGAAGAAACAAAATATGTCCGTGTGCCAAATGCAAGCCAATAATTAAAGTTTTGCAAGATTTGATATGAAGAATAAGAAATAGCCCCAAATTTGATAAGATTTTATATTGTTTGAAATATCTACTCAGGTCAACATAGTTTTGGTCTAGTGATAAGATTATAGCTTATTTTTTTTCCTATTTTTGCTGAATAGACATTGTTGTTTTATAAAATCCAGGGACAGATGTGACCGCATTTTTTTCCTTTTTCCCTTTTTTTTTTTTTTGAAATTTCTAGTATTTTGTTTTCATTTTCTTGATTATTCAAATTGTGAGGCATAATTGATCAATTACTTTTCTTTCCATACGACTACAAACTCTCTGAGCTGAGGTGTATAATTTTCAGAATCCTCAGGACCTAGATAGTGCTGGCACATGATGTGATTTTAAATGTCTGTTGAGCAAAAATTGAATGAATAATAAGAACTAATGCCCTATTCCATCTATCAAAGTCTACAATATAAATAAATCAACAAAAGTGTCAGGGCTGATATACACAAGTGATGACCATTATACTGAACAGTTCTGATGTAAATGTGTGTTTTTTTTATTACTACAGCAAGACATAATATTACTATGTCACTTTTCTTTATAAACAGACTAGAGAATATATGTGCAACACCTACTGAGTATATTTTCCCCCAGTGTCTAGCCTTGTAGAATATCTATGTACCGTAGATACGTAAATGTCAAACACTCACTGAGAAACAGCATGGTTCATGGAAGCATTAGTAAGAGATATGTTTTTGTACTTCAACTTTTTATTGTAATTCACTATACAACACAGCTCTTCAAATTGCCAGGGAAAAAGTTATATTTTTCTCTCGAAATAGAGGTTAGAAATGATATATTTGTAATCATCTGTATACATAAAGCTACTTATTCACCATAGACATAAAATATGGTTGTACTCTTGCTTATTAAGCTTTCAAAGCCTGCGGAAATCATTATGAATGCTGTTAGCATGCAGGGAAGCCATGTGGTTTAGGGAAGAAGTAAGGAATCATTGCCATTCACCAGTGTTTTCTTTCCTTTCCCCTATGGTCTTTGATCTTGGGTAGGGTTTTCTATCCCTGGTGAGGTTTCTCTCAAGTGCTTTAAGAAATAAATATTTGCTAGACTGTCTAATATTTTATTAAAATAAACCATAGCCTTTGGCTTTAAATGTTTAAATTGTGAGATTTATAGATATAGGTTTAGAATTCCTACATATGTGTACCTATAAATAAAAATACAGATTTATTTGGAGGTACAAGAAAATGAATTCACTCCAAAAGATGTAGAAGATTGATACGTTTCAAAATTTCCAGATACTATTGTGGAATGAATCACTATTAAATGAAAAGTGCATATGATGCTATTTCTAAATAAACAACCTATCTAAAGAGCTTTAATGCTTTCCATTGCCAGAGACAAATTGTTAAATGGCATTTTTATTAATGGCCCAATTTATAACTTAATTACATGCCCTTAAAATTTGTTTAATGTATGTTGAAATGCTTTATAAATACTACAATTTACAGGGTCGCTTTCTCTGGTTATTAGAAAGGGTCTCTGTATATAATTTATTAGGGATCAGCAAGATGCTAAAATTTTATCTTTGTAATGATATTCTGCAATTGCATAGGATCCTTTGCTTAAGGATCTCAAAGAGCTTTACTTAATATTGAGTGATTAAATCATATGGTACCCTTGAGTGACAAGTTTAATTATACCCATTTCTAGAAAGATAGTATGCTGAAAAACTATTAATCTACAAACTCAAGGTTATCCAGATAATCAGGACCAAAAGTTCATTTTGCTGGGGATAGCCATACCTCTTACAGTGGCGAGCTCACATATGGAAGTGAATTATCAGACTTGGGGTTTTGCCAGTTTTTTCTTCAGCACACATATAAAGCTGAATGTCACCACTAGCAGTACAGTAATCGTATCTTTGGAGGATTATTAACACCTTTAATCTTCTAATATTCAACAACTGTTGCATAGTCTTTTAGAGGAAAAAAATCAAGTGTCAGGCTAATGCTGCTTTGTTTTTTTGTGTGTTTATTTGTTTGTTTTTCTTTTGTAAAAATACACTAAAATTATAAAAATCATCTGAAAATCAAGAAAGAATTCTGAATATGTTTATGTACACTCATTTTTAAACAAAACAGACACACACACAGTACAAACACAAACACACAAATATAACTTATCCTTCAACCAGTCCTGTTGGTTCAACCACCAAAGCAAAGGCTCTCACTTAGATTTTTGCCTCTGCCTTTTCATTTCTTCTTTATATCCTGCATGAGAATGTGTTGTTTATAGGTATGGGAGCCATTGTGTAACCAGAATTGAACATGCATGAGAACCAGTAGCTAACACACACAAAAAGGAAGAAGCTAAAAGTTAGCAATAGCTTAAATCTGATGGCATTGCTAAGCTCTCAGGACATCCCTGAGGCTAATTACATACCAATGTCTTATAAAGTAAGCCATAAATATCCTCATGATTTAATTGCATTTATTTTGTAGCTTGCAGCCAAACACTTTCCCATCTGATACACATTTTATCCTATTTCCCTCTTTCATTTTTGTCATTACTTTTTTTCCTGTATGGGAGTATATTATTTGTAGATTTGCTTATTGGTTTCTTTGCCTTTCTGTGCATTGCAACATAAGCTGCACAAGAGAAGAACTATTTTCTGTCTATTAACGGTTGTATCCACACAACCTAAGTGCTCTGGCACATTGAAGGCTGCAACAAATCATTTTAAATGAATGAATGTATGTGTGAGTAAATGAATTTGTGAAATAGCTTTCCTATATGTCCAATGACTAAGATGTTATAAACTTCATTCAGGTTGCATAACTGGCTATTGGATTTCTAAAAACTTAATTATCTTTCTTAATAACTTATAAGAAAAGAGATTTATATAATTTCTTCATAGAAAATTGACATAGAGCATCTGCTGCCTCTGTCTTAATTTCAGTCTTCATCATGAGAAGCCTGGTTTCTGAAAGGAATGACAAAAGCTAGAGACTATAACAAACTGTTTCAGCCAGGGTGAACGGCCATTGCTGAGCTGACACTAAAAGGAACAAAACAGGAAGTAATAAGCCAATTTTAACTCTTCCTGCATGTCAGACTCTGTTTCTCTACTGGAAAACCTAACAGGGAACCAGCTGGAAAAAAAATATATAGTGTTCAGCATCCCAAGACCAGTATCACAAAGGAACAGATGAGTATAGGTTTGGGACTGAGCAAAAATAGGTTAATACATGGAAAAAAAAAAAAAAAAAACCAAAAACTACACACACACACATAACTATGCCTTATGGAATCTTGTCTTGCATTTTCGTAATTCATTAAAGGGTGATTTTTTCCCCTAAAACACAAATCAGATCAGGTAATATCCTGCTCAATATCTTTCAGAATATTTCCATTTCTTTCAAGCTACTTAGTATTATATACATGACCATTTATGATCTGGATCCCGATTTTCCCTCTTCCCCCATTCCTGGTATACCCCCGGGGTATAACCTTAAGAACAGACTACATTAGGTTCCCCTCAGTAGCACATTTTCTCAAGCTTTTATATCTTTTTTATAGTCTCTTCCTGTATTTGTCATTCCATTCCTCCTTTCTCCACTCAGCTAATTCTTACTCATATTTGGGAAAGTCTTTGAACTAAGTCTCTCTACACCTGCCAATGGGGATGTTAATAGATGCCATATATCAGGTTGTTGTTAGTAAACCGAACAATGCAGGTAAATGATTATCACCTACCAGCACTTAGCAAACTCTGAATAAATATGTGCTTTTATTATTATCATTTCCTTTAATAACTCCCCCAAGGTATCCTTTTCTTTCATAAACCCTGTCTAATACCCACGTGTATGTTTCCTCAGTGGTCCCATAGCATCCCATATCATCATGAGGATACTTATCACACTGGATTAGAATCCCTGGCTGATTGGCCAGTCTTTCCCATTAAGTAATACAATTCAAAGGTGGGGGCCATGTCTTTTGTATATTTAACTTTCATACTTGACACACAGCAGAGCAGATGGTAATTTTTCAATAAATATTAGCTTAATGAAAATACTGCACTTTTACAAATTTGATAGAGTTTTATTGACTACCTTGCATTAAGACAATGCTAGAGCGCACACATACACAAATAAAATAATTACTATTTAGACAACAGCTACAGCAACTTACTTCATTATAAAGATTCAAGCCATCCCCAATAGTTACTAACCATAAATTTTTAAATTTCTCAAAGCAATGTACTTATATTTAAAATATTTAGGAGATTATGAAAATGATTAATATGAGCTGTGTCTTGGCCTAAGTTCCACTACCATCTCCATAAAAGCAGAACCAGAGACAAGGGCTCATGTAAAGATTGCTTGTTTGGGGATGTGATCCCAAGGAAAAGGAGAGGGGAGGTGGAAAAGTAAAACTGGGAATGAGTTAGAGCCAGTGTAAGTTTGCATATTGAACTACAGCGTGCAGCTGGGCTCGTTCCCAGTGGAGACACCTCGATGAGTCTTTTAAAATTCATCTTAGAATTGTCCATCCACGGGAAAGAATAAAGTATTTATCCATTGGATTTTAGCCCCCATTGGTCTAGAGTTATCCCAGGGAGCACTAAGTACCTCATGCTGCCTGATTTTGAATACTTCAAATTAGTTGAGTGGTTTTCTTACTGACATCACTGTAAGAAGCAATAGAAAACACCCAGGGCAGAAAGCAAGAAAAATACTAAATACAGCTAGGAGTAGTGCTGTTGGATTATACCTGAGTGCAGCTGGTTGCCACAGCAACTGCTAGAGTTAAAAAAAAATGGGCTGAGAGAATACTACTCATGTCTTAACCAAGCTGGAATATGTATCTTTTAAAACTTGCTCTATTCATATTAATATCATGAATAGCTTTAAATACACTATTTAAAGAGCTTATAGATAACTTCTTTTTGTGGTGTACCTTGGAAACATTTATTAATTATTTATTTCGTTTTAATTTCTAAGTAGATGGTACCTTAACAATGTAAAGGGAAATACAAAATCATTTTGAGAAATTTTTGGAAATTTCTCATGGAAAGCCTTCATGTAGAAATTTGAAACATTATCCTAACTAACATGCTAAGACAGAATTGAAATTTCTCAGACTGGTTTCAAAAATAAGAGATATCTAGTGCTATAACTCAGATAAATATTCCATATATGCCATTAGGGAAGAAATAAAAGAGTGAGGAGAGGCAAAGAGATGGGATCAGTAAAGGGCATAAAAATGGTTTCAAATATATTCAGTGATGTTCTGGTAGTTCAGTGTGAGGTATTCATTTTTTGCTTTATAACATAATTATGTGGCTTATAATTTGCATTTGAATATACTATTGCATGGTGAAATTAAAACTAAGCAAATAAATATGATCATATTATGAATTAGAGAAAAATATCATGTTATATGAGAAAAAATTCTAGTCATATAGCTTCTGAGAAACACCTTCAATATAAATGCACAGAAACGTTGAGAGCAATATGGTAGAAATATATTTCATGCAAATATTCACCAACACAAAGCAAAAAGAAAAGAAGAAAGAAAACGAAATCAGAAGAAAACTGCTATTTAAAAGCAAAGGTAAAATTTCAGCAGTTCAACATGCTGAGAAGACAAATACTAGACTTCAGAGCCTGCCACAAAGGAGAAGCTGCAGGGTTTCCCATGAAACCCAACAATCTTGAATCGGCTAAATTTGTATTAGATCCAGGTGCTCTGCCTGAACTCTAATGGCCAGGAAATAAAAACTAAAATAAATGACATTCTGAGAGAATGTCATAGGTATGCTTGCTTTCTTACCCCAGCCACGGGGAACACAGCACAAAAGATTACTTCTGGTTGAAGACAAGCTCACGGACAAAAATTACAAAGCACCTAACATTCATTTAACAGGATATCTCAAAAAGATAAAAAGAAATATTGTTCATTTTAAAAGATATTATTAAAAAAGACCAGGTCTTTTTAATAAACACTTAGAGCAATGAAAAACGTAGGTATCAAAAGAAATTCTCATTGGATGGGATAAATAGTAGTCTAGTTAAGACAAGGAGAGAGATACTGCAAAAAAGTATCAAGGAGAGAGATACTTCAATATGGTATAGAAAGGCTAGGGCAAGGACTGCTGATAAGGATCTGCCCTATGGTCTCTACAACACCCAGTGTGTGGATGGGCAGGGCCACTGCTTTCTTTCTGGTGTTCACCTGGAGTAGGGTGGATTTAGTCAAAAGGTTCTGCTCTTCAGTGCTACCCTTTTTTTCTGGTCCCTTGGTGAGAGAGTGGAGGTTTTTCTTAGGGC
This sequence comes from Mandrillus leucophaeus, assembly GCF_000951045.1. Lineage (NCBI taxonomy): Eukaryota > Metazoa > Chordata > Mammalia > Primates > Cercopithecidae > Mandrillus > Mandrillus leucophaeus. The sequence continues at coordinate 487,233 of NW_012105198.1, forward strand.
ATTGGCTGCACATCCTCTAGTGTTTCTGGGTGGCAAGCTTTGCTAGCACTCAGGCTGAGATATAATGGAGGCATAAAAACAATCCCAGGAAACTCACTACTTGGTAATTCCTCAAGTCCTGAGGCCAGTTGACATCCTTCTCTTCGTCTTCTTGAGTCTCCTCAGATTTGCCTTATGTATTTTATCAACACTTTTTAGCCGCAATCAGCAAGAGGAATGCGGTGGAATGCACTTTTTTCATTTGGTCTGGAATTAAAAGCTCCACAAGTGATTCTTAAAAGTTGACATGATAAATCAAAGGATTAGACATTCCCATCAGTAGTATATGAATATGGGCTACCTCAGTGCTTCCTAATGAGCATCAATATATTTTAAAATATTTTCTTTTACAAAAATTTAGTGTCTACAACAGAACAAACCAATGGAATGAAAAATGAATAAGCAAGCCAGGTGTTTAAATATACTGTTTTTCAAGATGCCGAATATAGAGGTAATTAAGATTTTAAATGTTAGCTTATTTTATTTTTTTCCAACCAGCTATTTTAAAACATATAAATAAGCTCAAGCTTTTTTCTCAATATTATGAGTTTGTAAAATTATTAAGTACCTTCAATATTTTAAGTTTTGTCTTTTAAAAATTTATACATTAATATGGTTTGGATTTGTGTCTCCATCCAAATCTCATGTCAAATTGTAATCCCTAATGTTGGAGGTAATTGGATCAATGGGGCAGTTCGCCTGTCAGTTAGTGAGTTCTCATGAGATCTGGTTGTTTAAAAGTGTGTAGCACCTCTGCATTCTCTCTCTTCCTCCTGCTCTGGCCATGTAAGATGTGCCTGCTTCCCCTTCCACAATGATTGTAAGTTTCCTGAGGCCTTCTGATCATGCTTCTTGTATAGACTGCAGAACCATAAGCCAATTAAAACTCTTTTCTTTATAAATTACCCAGTTTCAAGTGTTTCCTTTCTTCTTCTTGTTCTTCTTGTTCTCTTTGTTTTTTTTTTTTTTGACACAATCTCACTCTGTTGCCCAGACTGGAGTGCAATGGCGTGATCTTGGCTCACTGCAACTTCAACCTCCCAGGTTCAAGCGATTCTCATGCCTCAGCCTAGCTGGGACTACAGGCATGTGACAGCACACCAGCCTAATTTTTTTTTTTTCATATTTTTAGTAGAGATGGGGTTTTGCCATGTTGGTCAAGCTGGTCTCGAACTTCTGACCTCAAGTGACCTGCCCACTTCGGCCTCCCAAAGTGTTTGGATTACAGACGTGAGCCACAGTGTCTGGTCCCAAGTATTTCTTTGTAGCAGTGTTAGAATTGAGTAATATATACATTTATTAATATTGACTGGATTTTCTTCTCATTTTATTTAAAAATGTAAGTAATAATTTTAGAAAACTTTTAAATTTTTATTTTTTTTTCCTGTGGAAAGAATGAATGTGATTTAAACTGACACAACTTCACCAGACAAGAAAACATAGCTGGCAGGTTTAATGAAACAGCATTTATAGTTGTACTTATGAGCAAAATAATAATAATAATAATGTTATTTGAATATATAGAGAGAATTCAAAGGAAACATGTAACAAAAAGCTTTTTAAAAGCTACTAGTTGTGGTACTTACTTTCAACACTGGGGGATAAATTTTCATGTCTTTCAGTAATTTTAACTTTTATAATTTTATAAAATATTTCCCATAAGCACACCCAGCCTAAAGTATATTAACTAGTCCCACATTCAAGATTATTCTTAAACTTCTCTGTTTATATATCAAAAGTATACATGCTATAAAGAGAGCAGAGGGAAGTATCATCAGTAAGCAGAGTGGCTAATGTTTATTTTGTAGAGAAATGTCCCCATGCTGGTTTAAAATTTCCATTAAACCAAGAGTCAGGCATTTTGGTATTGTTAATGAAACATTATCTACATTATCTTTTTATCATGATACTTAAGATGCTAGCTCTTGTCTTCTTATTCCCCATATATCATTTTGTTCTCAACTCATTGCTGCCAATGGTTCTATTACTTAGAGAGGCCGATTTTCCCTTCTGGCAAGAAAAAAATCATTGAAAAAAATTCATTTAAGGACAGTATAAAGCATACACGGGTCAAATCAAGGAGGTTCTTCTGGATTTCATCCAGAAATTGGTTTCTTTGGGAATGTTCCTTGCCACCTCAACCTGTAGGAGTCATTCCTGTTCCTGGACAATGTTATCATTTATAATCCAATAAGTAGCAGGGCATATCTTGATCATTGACACTCAAACTGAAACTTTTCATCAGATTTCAATTCTTAGTGAATACTAACCTTAATAACAAACTCTACTGTAATCCTTTTAAAAAGTAGTTCAAATGAAAGAAGTGACAACAAATAATCAGAGAAAGGTTATCTGACATTTATTTAGTTTTTTTTAAAAAATAAAATAGCAATTTTGAAAGGACTTCTACTTAAATTATCCCATTTAAACTTGAAAACATTACCCTCTGGGTTAGGAATTTTTATCCCCATTTTAGAGGAAAGAAACTGAGCTATGGACACTTAAATAACTTTTTAAGGATGGTTCCTAATAAATAGTAGAGGCAAGACATAAGCCCAGGTCTTTTAACTCTTAGTCTAGTACTATTTCACCTGTAATGCAGTTACTTGAAGGAAGGAATAATAATCTTAGAGCTAGATAATTCATGTTAGCCAACTTTTACAAGCTATATATAATAATATTTCTAAACCTTACTATCCTCATTTATTAAAAATAATAATTTTGCTTATTTTCTAGATAGTTGAAGAATAATTTTATGTGAAATCCTGTTATCAATTGCAACGTATTTTCTCCACCCTATATAACCCCATGAGAAATGATGTTTTTCTTCCTCCCAGGAATAAAGTTGCAGAGGACACCTATGACAATGTCTGCCCAGCAGCTATCTTGCCACTTTTCTAGTTACTGCCCCTTTATGCTTCCTTTGTCTTTCCAAATGGCTGAAGAGGGACCAGTTTTGTTAAATGGGACCCTTCCTTAATGCTGGAATTGATTAGTCCAAGAAATAATGCTGGAATTGATTAGTCCAAGAAATATCACTTGTATTAAGCTAAACAATAGCTTCTTTCCTGCAATTTCTGAACTTTGGATTGACAGACATGTATATCAGTTTCTCAGCAGTCATGTTACCCCACTGAGCAAACTTCAGGAAAATTGGCAACCTGTGGGCCAGAGAAGCAGAGATAACCTTTCTATGGAGAGATAGAGATAGAGATAGCGACAGAGAGCGGGTGAGAGAGAGAGTGGTTGAGAGAGACAGAGAGGGAGGTTATTTTTGAAAATAAAGATGTGTAGGAAGAAACTAGAAGAGATGAAGGGCTCTGACATTGTTCATCTCTCTGATTCTAGTTATCCCCAGCTCCCTTCCAGAGTATTGAATATTTGCTATTTCCCATCTCTTTGTAATCAATTCCATTTTTTATTTGGAAAATTCTACTGGATTTCTATCACTTCCATTCAGTTTAATATTTTTTAAAAAATAAAAGCATAGTAGAGTATTTAGGCTTAAAACTGGATCCTGAAGTACTCAAGTCCTAATCTCTGGAACCTATGAATGTTACCTTATAAATCAAAGGTGCTTAGCTGATGTGATTAAGCTAAGGATCTGATGATGAAGAGATTATCATGTATTACCTCAGTGGACCCTGAATTTTATCACAAGCATTCTAATAACAGGAAGGCAGAGATACTAGAAACAATCATAAGCCAATAAACTGGAAGTCCTAGAAAAAACTGAAATATTCTCTAGAAACATACAATTGGCTAAGACTGAATCATGAAGAAAAAGAAAATCAGGACAGACCTATAACTAACACAGAGGTTAAATCGGTCATCAAAACCATTTCAACAAAAAAAATCCCAGAACCAGATGGCTTCAGTGGTGAATTATATCAAATATTTAAAGAATTAATGCCAAGCCCTCTCAAATTCTTTAAAGGAATCACAGAGGAGGTAACACTTCCAAATTCATTTTGTGAGGCCAGGGTTGTTCTGATACAAAACCAGACAAAATGCCACAACAAAAGAAAATTATAGACTGATATCCCTGACCAATATACAGTACCTTCCCCTTATCCACAAGGGATATATTCCAAGAGTCCCTGTTTGAAACTGCAGATAGTTCTGAACTATGCATATATGTATATGTGGTTCATTTTATATATGAATATTATATATATAAATGAACTATGTAGAGAGAGTTCATTTTTTATTTATAAATTTTCCTAAACATACATACCTGTGATAAAGTTTAAATTATAAATTAGGTATAGTAAGAGGTGAAGATGAACAACAATAACAAATAATAAAATAAAACAGTTACAACAATGTACTATATTAAAAGTTGTATAAATGTGGCCTCTCTCTCAAATCATCTTATTGTTCTGTTCTCACTCTTCTTATGATGATGTGAGATGATAAAATGTCTCCATGATGAGATGAAGTAAGGTGAATGGTGCAGGCATTGTGACTTAGTGTTAGGCCACTATTGACCTTATGATGATATGTCAGAAGGAGGAACATCTGACTGAGGTGATCCTGGATCACTGAGCCATGATGATCCTTATGTTACGATGTCAGGAGCAGATAATATTGATAACTAATAGGCAAGTAGCATACATTGCATGGCTATCTTGAAAACAGGAATGACTGATGTCCCAGGTGGGATGGAGCAGGTCAGCACAGGTATCACACTACTCAGAATGACACACACAAAATTTATGAATTGTTTATATCTGGAATTTTCCATTTCATATCTTTGGGCCATGGTTGGCCATGGGTAACTGAAACCACAGAAAGTGAAACCTCATGTAAGGGAGGACTACTGTACATGTGAAAATTCTCAAAAAAATACTAGCAAACAAAATTCAGCAGTACATTAAAAGGGTCATATACTATGACTAAGTAGGATTGTCCCTGGGATGCAAGGATGGTTCAGCATATGAAAATCAGTGTAATGCAGCACATTGACACAGTAAAAGATAAAAACAGATTATTATCTTAGTAGATGAAGAAAAAAACATTTGACAAAATTTAACACACTGTAATAATGAAAACCCTCAACAAGGTAGGAATAGTAACAAAGGCCATAGATAAAAGCCCATAATAAACATCATACTCTGGTGAAAAACTGAAAGATTTTCCTCTAAGATCAGGAGAAAATCAATTATTCCCATTCTTTCCACTTTTATTCAACATATTACTGAAAATCTTAGCCAGAGTAAGCAAGCAAAAAGAAGAAACAAAATGCATCAAATTTTGAAAGGAAAAAGTAGAATTATCTCTGTTTGCAGAGGTATTATACCATAAATAGAAATGATACCATAAATAGAAAATCCTAAAAACTCCACTTAATAACTATTAGACCTAATAAAGAAATTCAATAAAGTTAGGATACAAAGTCAACATACAAAACTCAAAGAACAAACTATCTGAAAGGGAACTAAGAAAACAATTCCATTTACAGTAGCATGATAATGAATAAAACACTTAAAAATAAAACCTAACCAAAAAAGCAAAAGACTTATGTGCAGAAAAGTACAAAACATTGATGAGAGAAATTAAGGAAAACACAAATGCAAAAACATTCTGTGTTCATTGATTGCAAGGCTTAGCATTGTTAAAATGTTCATACTTTCCAAAATTATTTACAAATTCAATGAAATCCTCACCAAAATCCCTATGGCATTTTTTTTTACAGAAATACAAAAGACAGTTCTAAAATTTATATGAAACCACAAAAGACTAGGAATAGCCAAATATCTCTTTTCTCTCTCATGCAGTTTCTGTTTTTTTATTCGTTCATTCATTTACTTTTAAAGAACATCTTTACTTGGTGTTTGCTTTCTATTTCTGTATTCATTTTCCAAGGCATTTTATTTTAGCTTTTAAAAATTAACCTTTAAATTTATAATTGACACATAATAATTGTACATATATATGGAATACGATGTGATGTTTCAATGCATGCATACATTGTACATATGTACATACATTGTACAATGTATGCATACTTTCATCATGTACAATGATCAAAGTGGAGTAATTACCATATTCATCACTTTAAATAGTTTTCATGTCTTTGTGATGATAAGATTCAAAATCTTCCAACGATCTTGAAATATACACTATGTTGTTATTTACTAGAGTCACAATATTGTGTAATAAAGCAACAGGACTTATTCTTCCTGTCTAACTGTAACTTTGCATACCAAATCAATATTGATTTTTAAAAAAAACTGGAGGCATAACACTTCCTATTTTCAAAATATGTTATAAAGCTAAGGTAATCAAAACAGTATAGTATTGGCATAAAGACAAACACATAAACCATTGAAACAAAATAGCCCAGAAACAAATTAATGCATATAGGCTCAACTGATCTTTAATAAGAATGCCAATAATACATAATGGGGAAAGATTATTTCTTTAAGAAATGGTGTTGGGAATATATAAATGCAAAAATACCTGGACATCAACATGCAAAAAAATTGTACTGTGTTCTCATATCATACAGAAAAATTAATTCAAAATAAGTTAATGACATAAATGTAACATCTGAAACTGTACAACGTATCAAAATAAACACACGGAAAAAACTTCATGACATTAATCTTAGCAACAATTCCATGAATATGATATTCATAGCTCAGGCAGCAAAAGCAAAAGTAGACAAGTGAGATTATATCAAACTAATATCCTACTACACAGCAAAGAAGAGAATCAACAGAGTGAAAAGGTAACATATTAAATGGAAGAAAATATTTGTAAACTACATATCTGGTAAAGGGTTGGTCTCCAAAGTATTTTTTTTAAACTCCTACAACTGAATAACAGAAAACTAATAATCTAATTTAAAAATTGACTATGGATTTGAGCAAACATTCCCCAAAGTAGACATACAAATGGTTGCAAGTATCTAAACAATGCTCAATGTCACTAATCATCTCTCATTCTCTCTCCTCCCACCATGTGAAAAGGTGCCTTCCGCTACGATTGTAAGCTTCCTGAGGCCTCCCAAGCCATGCAGAACTGAGTCAATTAAACCTCTTTTCTGTATAAATTACCCGGTCTCAGGTATTTCTCTGTAGAAGCATGAGAACGAACTAATATACTCCCCTAGGCCGAGTAAAAGTGATTCTAGACATTTGATCTTTAGAGCTATGAAAGAATAAATGTATGTTATTTTAAATCACTAAGATTGTGGTAATTTGTTACAACATCCATTGGAAACAATTATATAGAGTAAAGCTTGAAGAAAACTTTTTAAATGATACCAGAAAGGATATGTGAGGGGGTGAGTCCACGTAAGAACATTGAGTGGTTAAATTAGAAATTATTACCTGAGGACCTTCATCGACCCTGTATGTGCCCAAGAACTAAGCTCTAATAATACTACCATTTCTACTCTAAGAAAAGGGATATGTGCAAATTTGGGTGTATATTTCTTGGCACTTTCCACCCTAATTTCCCATTAGCCCTAAACATTAGGTAAAGTTCTTAGTAGCAAAGATCTTTGCTCAATGAAATTATGCTACATGCAAAGGTAGAGTTTAAAAAAGAAAAGCAAACAAAAATGTATGGGAAAATCAATTGCATAACATTGGAGTACCAGGAATTTGGAGTTTGATTATTTCTGACTTACAGCATTGATTTGTGACATTCTCGTTGAGGTTGATTACTGCACTAACAAAAATTGGGTGTTGATTTGATGGCCACTTTGGGACTTCAAACTTGAACTTCAAGCACACACAATTCAGGCCATGCGATGGTTTCAGATTTGGCGTTCCCACTGCTTCAAAGTACTCATGCTTTTTACTTGTACATAACATAGATGGAAGTTCATGGATATTTGAAACAATACTAGCAGCATAATGACAGTGTTGTGGGAATACCCAGGATGACATATACAGAATATAGTCCATCCCATGAATATGTAAAATTGATTGATTTAAGGAGAAGCAACTGAAACAGGATGGTAGAAGGCCCTAAAGATAAGGAAACATTTGAGGTTTCTGCATGCATATCAACTCTCTCAGATCCATATTGAAGCACTCAGCCTCAGCCCAGGATGCAGCTTTCTCTCAGGAAATATCTTTAAGGTGTTCAAGAAGAGCAGAGTTAATAGATGAAATTTTTTAGTGTCTAGAGAAGCGTTCGGCTAAAGTTGATTAAGCGGTTTCTTTTTTTATTTAATGCTTGATATGTCAGCCAAAGGCAATATTCAATTCCTTAGTGACTTGTTCTGCTAGCTGAGGCATTAGGCCAATTTCCTCAAATAGAACAAACCTGTCTTTTGCCCAATGTTTGCTCAAGTAGTGACTGCATTGGTTTTTACACCAGTGAAAGGTTTGTTCTACTTTATTTATATTTTGTTGCAAGCTGTCTTCTCAAAATGTGTTTTATTTCATATTTGATCTTCAGGACATGACTGAAGCACAACATTTTTGTGCCCTGCTGACCAGAAGTCAGAATTTATTTAAGTACTCAAACATCCATGCAGTTTATTTTAAGAGAAGCAATATACCTGGTTTACTGATGCTCTTTTTGGAAATTCTGATTCACTGGGTTTTCTTTAAAAAATGCCATAGAAAAGATTGGATACTTTTGATAACTGAATAAAAGCTACATTGCATGGTGGCTCAAGCCTGTAATCCCAGCACTTTGGGAGGCCGAGACGGGCGGATCACGAGGTCAGGAGATCGAGACCACCCTGGCTAACTCGGTGA
>NW_012105198.1:501847-505950 GCF_000951045.1 Mandrillus leucophaeus
ACAAAAGGACATCTCTTCATTTATTGAGGAACCTTCAATATTTTTACACACACACACAATGCTTGCACACAAAGTAAAAGTTAAGATAATTCCCTTTATAGAGTCAAATTTGCAAAAAAAAAAAAAAAAATGCATGGGATAAATTAGAACTCTCTAAAAGTCTTTACACAATTTGTACTCCTAGTATTAGAAATTATTTGAAGACAAAATACAAAACTTTGCAAACTACAGAAAATAATGATGACAATTTAAAATAGTGGGGAAAAAAATAAAAAATTTGAAATATGAGAACGTGTATTACAGAAATATATTATGGGCAATTATATGGAGGTAGTTCATAAAAGTTGTTACCAATAAAGTTTTTTTTTTTTTTCCATCCAGTCCAATGCGTTTATTGGAAAATTTGAATTAGTGGATTGGCCACACAATATGACAACAGTGAATACTTCAGTGTAACAATGCATTATTTTTCTGCATTGGCATTTCTTCCAGCTGATGAAATTCTGGGAAGTTTAAATGAATTAAAATCACATTTACCTAAAGAAGCCAGCATAATTATTGATGATTGGTTCAAAACTCACTTTTAGAACCTGGCTCCCTACTTTTACATCTGTCATCATGATTTGGGTATTCGATTGAAATCTATTTTCCTCTGCAATGTCCACCATCTCTTCAAACAAACATTTTTAAAGTGCTTCACATTTTTTCCTAGTCATTCATACATAAACAAGTTGATAAGTTCTACAATTTCTGGATCCAACAGAGATATCACTTATATAGTTGATTAAAAAAAAAAAAAGTAGGAACAGTTTTGGAAGTGCCATCCATTAGCAAAAGGGAATGCAGCATGCACTAGCTTTCCTAAGTTAGATTTAGTGGTAAATATGCGAAGTCTACCTTCTTCAACAGTCAAATTCCTCACCAAGAATAGGTTGCCATTTGATTTGTTTTGTAACATTAGAGGAACCTCTATATCATCAAATGTCTTAGCTTCAGAAGGTCCCTGAGCTTTTAAATTGTTTTTAATCCTCTGAAAAAGGGTATTTGTTTGTTTTGTTCTTTTAGAGACAGAGTCTGTCTATGTGGCCCAGGTTGGAGGATGAAGAGCAGTGGCTATTCACAGGTGTAACTGTAGCACACTACAGCCTTGATCTCCTGGGCCCAAGCAATTCTCCTGCCTCAGCCTCTGGAGCAGTTAGGACTACAGGCGCAGGCCACCACATCTGGCTTGAAGGGCATTTTTTGAGGGCAAGCATGGCACTATGTGTGAATGGGCAGAAGTCACACATGATTGAATAACTTGTCAGGGAAGATTTCTTGTATGTTTTGCCTGTGTTTTCTCTCCTTCTGTGATCCCAGAAACACTCAAAACATTGAGGGCAGATCTTTCCCACTTACTTCACTCAGACTCACATGCTAATCTCCACTGGACACACCCCTGCAGACAGACACACCCAAAAGAATACTGTATAAGGTTTCTAGATATTTCTTAATCCAGTCAAGTTGACACTTAAGATTAAGTTCCCAAATTTACCCTTCCTCAACTTGGCACCTGTATACATCTCCCTACATCATACTTAATTTCCAAATAAGGACAACATCAGACTAATAGTTCCACCTAACATGGTGCAATTGACATGATGAAGCTACCTGTGTGTAACTCCAAACCCACTCATCCTTTCTCCAGAATTCAACTTTCAAAATTTCAACATTTGGATTTTAATCTTTTGGACCGTGATGTTTAGAAGTTTAGATGTTAGGAGATTTGAGGGATTTTATCTTTCAGAAATCCAACCTTTGGGATTGTCTTTCAGAATTCTGAATGGCACCACATATATTCATAGTATTCATAGCATCAATAAGTATGACCTTGATTTGCTTTCAACATCATGTAAGAATCAATATCCAATCAGATGTAATAGGATAAAAAATGAGATGAAAATAAGATAATACAATCATCTAGTTTTTATGGGATAACCTTTTAATTAGATTTTTATTAAAACACTGCCCGAGTTCCATAAGTTCCATGTATTTAGGAGTCATTTTCACCAGTGTGTTGTTCAATTCCACAGGTTAAGCCTTCTTCATTATTATTAAAAACTTTAGATATTAGAGAGGTTACTATTCAATTTTTTTTCATCTTTTAGGATAGGCAGAGTCAGACTTGCTAAATTAAAGCTGACATTTTTAAAGGCTTGCAATAAGAATATCCCCACAATGATTGTAAAAACCCACTCAAAGCACCAATGACATTATCAACAGACATACCTTGACATGGCTTAAAAAGGATAGCTGAACAAGTTAAAACTAATGTTGTAAAAAATCCTTCATGTATTGGAGTCACTATAAAATTATTGAATATATTCAGGGCCTTATTTAGGTAATTAATCTATGGGCTCACGCAGACAACAAAGCTCAGCAGCAAAATCAGGCCAGGGCACGTCAGAGCCCAGGCGACAACTCTTCAATAGCAATGCCTAAGCCCTTCACACAGGAGACGGAAAATGCTCCGATTACAGTCAATGGTTATATACACAAGAACATTTATCTGTCCATGGCAAACTCCCACTACAGAGATTAATATTCAGGAACACAATGAGCACAAGTGTTGCAAAGACCACAAAACCTGAATCACCTAGCTTGTGAAACATTTCCTGTTAGTTCTCTAACCTCTCTTCTTTTAAAGCGCGGCCGACTGACCATAACTGTAGATCCTAGAATACTTAACAACTGCCCAATATTCCCATGAGATTAAGTCATTCATTTAAAAAGTATGAAGAAAGAGTGGCACTTTCTAGGTCTCCAAGAACTCCTAATGGAGTCACCAGTGTGGCTCGTGCAAATACATCAGTGACATTGGCCATCTCCCCAGCTCTCATCAACAATTCCATCTACAACCTCCATTCTCTAAAATGTGTATGTCCACCTTGACCAGCTGTCATGAGCCTTTTATCACAAGTGGCAGACCACTTTTATTTTCCTTTTGAAAATGAAACTCCCTCCAGTGAAAATACTAGAGCTCATAGCCAATCCCAGACCGATATAAAAGTCATCTTTTCCACGCCCCTGGCTTATTTCATTTGTTATTTTAGAGGTTCTTGTGAATTACAATAACCACAAAACAGAAAAACTGTTAGTACTGAAGGAAGGATGATTCCATCTTCATAGAGTTTGAAAAGAGAAGATCAGCAAGAATGTCCTAAAAGGAATGAACTCTTTGCTATTCTCAGACCAGGGAATGCTCCACTTTCAACCCTTGGAACTGAAGCCCTTGTAACTGAAGGGCCATCACAGTTGCGAGAGCATGTAAATGTAATATGGACATTCTCCTGAGAAAACAGCTGCAAAATGTTAGCGGTGACTTATTGACTTCAATTTCATCGTAAACATTACTCATTATTCCCATTTATAGCTTTAAATCCTAGCTGTTTGGCTCTGGTCCCATTTGGCAGGCTGCCGCATAGCTTCCCCTCTACCACCCAACCCTAGGTCACCTAGGCTCACATGCAGCCACAGAGACTGCAAGGGTCACCCCCTCCTGTGTTGATGTGTCCACCACATCCATTGCAGTCCATTGGGAAGTACCAGCATCCAGGCTGTAGCCTGCTAGAGGGAGTACCTAAGGAACCTATCCTAACTATCCACGACCAAGGGCAGCCACCCAGGAGCAAGAAGATACATTTAATAACAAAAAAATTATTAGAGTCCAATAAATGTAAAAAGTCTTCATATTTACTGTAGATTTTTTTAGAAAGGATTAAAGTTTTACTTGACTGAAAAAGATTTGAATGCATTGTCTGACAAAGAAGGAAATTTCGGGGTGAAGAAGAGGAAAGACAGGTCAGAAGAAAGACGGGAATGATAATTTTCTTGGAATTCTTTAACAAATTGCTTTTTTTTTACTACTTACTAAGATATGAATTGTTCATTAAAAAGAATGTATGTGCTTCAAAGAATAATGACCAAAACACATATCCATGTCCTTACCATCTTCTTTAAGAAATAAAGCATCAGGCCGGGCGCGGTGGCTCAAGCCTGTAATCCCAGCACTTTGGGAGGCCAAGACGGGCGGATCACGAGGTCAGGAGATCGAGACCATCCTG
>NW_012105198.1:506000-510423 GCF_000951045.1 Mandrillus leucophaeus
AAGCTACATTATGAAATGTCTTACATTTAGCATTAATTGTGTCTTCTAAAGAATATACATTGAATATCTTGATGTTCAGGTTTTAAACCAAGTGCAATGATCTACTTTTAAGACTTTCTTAGAATTAACATTTGAGTTTTGAGAAAAATGATATTGTACATCTCAACTAAACTTTCCCAAAGTCCAGAATAAACCAGACTCTTAACATTGGGAGAGGTGAATTGGCAGGAAGATGAAGAATAATCAATTAGCAACCAATTAGTAATTCAATAATAGAATCATAACATTAAATATCATCTATGAAAGGAACAATCACTTGCAATTGAGAACACGCTGAAAATGTAGTGGTAAAATCAATTCTCTGCTCTCTACAAGGGTCGTGGAATTGTTGGTAGAAGCAACAAGTATTTAAACTGCAGCAGCCACAAAGCAATCATTGTAATTTAAGATTGCACTTAGGGGGAAGAAAGTTGATATTTTATGTGATGATTGGTGTTCTAATGAAGAAGGTACCATACTGAAAGACCTGTTTCACAAAATTAAAGGGCACTTCTAAAAGAGTCTAGAAAATGAATTGAGTTACTTTAAAAAGCATTGTGAGACATGCCCTGAGACTTGAAAAGGAATTAAGATCAAAATAAATTTATTATGCAAAGAAAGTTTGTGAATTATTTGAGCCTAATGTCTAAAATTGACAATAACTTAGAAAAAAAGTCATTTTAAAAGTTTTTAAAAATGTTTCAATTTCACATTAGTTTGTTGAAAATACCTCACATGTATATAAAAATTAACCAAATGTATTATAAAAATATAAGATTTTAAAATATGGATATTATTTATTCAAAAGCATTTATGTAAAAAAAAATTACTGAAATTTGAAAATAATCAGAAAGAAGTACTGATTCACATAACACCCTGAACTAATAAAGCATTTTGTTTGGCATATAAATTTGAAAGAAGAGGTATTCGAATTATAATCAAACATCTTTCATCCAAGAACATTATCACCTGCAAAGTAAATAACCATGAGCAATGATGGTTGTAGAAAGAATGCACTGTAAATCACGATGTAATAAAGTACTTCGAATTTCAATTGATCAGTGCTTCCAAAAGTAATCCAAGCAGCATTTTCATTAGCCTAAATGATCTGCAGAAAAATACTTTTAATTTTCATTTAATACTCTTTACCATGTCTATGACCTTCAACATGTAAATGGCAAAAGACAAAACATGAAATACGATGTGAAAGAAAATTGTATCCTATTTTTCGTTGACATAATTTCAATTGTTAAAAGATCCACATAAAAATAGTATATCTAACTAGCTTTTAAGAAAAACCTTGTTCATCATCCTAATTGGCATATCCTCATGTCCAGTGGCATTTTCATTCTCTCCTCACTCCAGTACCCCACACCTGTCTCCACAACGCACACTCTGATAGCCAATTGAGACAAATAGATTTTAATTTCCAAAGGGAAAAAGAAATTTTCTTCTTGTGAAAATAGAAACTTGACAGGAAAACGGTGACATTTAAGTAACAAAAATTATTCAACATAAAACTATTATCCAGTAATTGTGAGGCAAAGTGTATTTACAACTGTTTTGGCAGATTTGTTTCTCTTTTATCCTGTCATTGTGGCTGATCAGTGTTTTCAGTAATATTTTAAAATGCCCAGACATTGTTATTAACTTTCTTAGGTATGATAATGACATTGTGGTTCTATAAGGAATTGAGCATACATTTTCAGGGATAGAAAGTTTGTCAGGATATCACTGAGAAGTGAATCTGTGGATTTGGTAGCAGGAAAATCTAATACTTGTTTAAAAACTAAAGCCAAAGAAGTTCAATGAATGAAATGCTGCATATGTGAAAACTACTTCAGGCCAGAACTTGTCAGGAAATATTTGAGTTTGGGCCATAATCCTGAAAGATACACTCTCCAATGTTGAAATCCTGAAGGATAAAAATCCCTAAGTTCTAAAATCCTGAAAATCACAATTCCAAATGATCAAAATCCTGAAAATATAATTCTGAAAATAAATAATTTTAAAAATTCTTTCAAAGCCATTTATTTTAATTTTTCAAAGGAGATTTATTTGAGAGACATTTAAAGACACAGCAGAATATGTCATAGGCCACTTGACACATAAAAAGGCAATAATCATATACATATTTTTGCTGGCATAAACACTCAGGTATACTAATGACAGTCCCATGGGTATGACAGTTATGAGTAGTCAAACCATATTCATAAAGAAATGGATCAAAAGGCAGAAGGTATAAATACATATCACTGTGGTTGGTAATTGTGTGCTCCTAGCTTTATAACTGTGGTCATCTGAAATACTATCATTGTCTTTTGATGAGATCGATCAAGAAACATAATGGGCCACCGCTGCATATGCAATCACCCAAAGAGCTGAGATCTCAAGAAATTCTGTCCTTCACAAATGCAGAATTACAAAAGGACATCTCTTCATTTATTGAGGAACCTTCAATATTTTTACACACACACACAATGCTTGCACACAAAGTAAAAGTTAAGATAATTCCCTTTATAGAGTCAAATTTGCAAAAAAAAAAAAAAAAATGCATGGGATAAATTAGAACTCTCTAAAAGTCTTTACACAATTTGTACTCCTAGTATTAGAAATTATTTGAAGACAAAATACAAAACTTTGCAAACTACAGAAAATAATGATGACAATTTAAAATAGTGGGGAAAAAAATAAAAAATTTGAAATATGAGAACGTGTATTACAGAAATATATTATGGGCAATTATATGGAGGTAGTTCATAAAAGTTGTTACCAATAAAGTTTTTTTTTTTTTTCCATCCAGTCCAATGCGTTTATTGGAAAATTTGAATTAGTGGATTGGCCACACAATATGACAACAGTGAATACTTCAGTGTAACAATGCATTATTTTTCTGCATTGGCATTTCTTCCAGCTGATGAAATTCTGGGAAGTTTAAATGAATTAAAATCACATTTACCTAAAGAAGCCAGCATAATTATTGATGATTGGTTCAAAACTCACTTTTAGAACCTGGCTCCCTACTTTTACATCTGTCATCATGATTTGGGTATTCGATTGAAATCTATTTTCCTCTGCAATGTCCACCATCTCTTCAAACAAACATTTTTAAAGTGCTTCACATTTTTTCCTAGTCATTCATACATAAACAAGTTGATAAGTTCTACAATTTCTGGATCCAACAGAGATATCACTTATATAGTTGATTAAAAAAAAAAAAAGTAGGAACAGTTTTGGAAGTGCCATCCATTAGCAAAAGGGAATGCAGCATGCACTAGCTTTCCTAAGTTAGATTTAGTGGTAAATATGCGAAGTCTACCTTCTTCAACAGTCAAATTCCTCACCAAGAATAGGTTGCCATTTGATTTGTTTTGTAACATTAGAGGAACCTCTATATCATCAAATGTCTTAGCTTCAGAAGGTCCCTGAGCTTTTAAATTGTTTTTAATCCTCTGAAAAAGGGTATTTGTTTGTTTTGTTCTTTTAGAGACAGAGTCTGTCTATGTGGCCCAGGTTGGAGGATGAAGAGCAGTGGCTATTCACAGGTGTAACTGTAGCACACTACAGCCTTGATCTCCTGGGCCCAAGCAATTCTCCTGCCTCAGCCTCTGGAGCAGTTAGGACTACAGGCGCAGGCCACCACATCTGGCTTGAAGGGCATTTTTTGAGGGCAAGCATGGCACTATGTGTGAATGGGCAGAAGTCACACATGATTGAATAACTTGTCAGGGAAGATTTCTTGTATGTTTTGCCTGTGTTTTCTCTCCTTCTGTGATCCCAGAAACACTCAAAACATTGAGGGCAGATCTTTCCCACTTACTTCACTCAGACTCACATGCTAATCTCCACTGGACACACCCCTGCAGACAGACACACCCAAAAGAATACTGTATAAGGTTTCTAGATATTTCTTAATCCAGTCAAGTTGACACTTAAGATTAAGTTCCCAAATTTACCCCTCCTCAACTTGGCACCTGTATACATCTCCCTACATCATACTTAATTTCCAAATAAGGACAACATCAGACTAATAGTTCCACCTAACATGGTGCAATTGACATGATGAAGCTACCTGTGTGTAACTCCAAACCCACTCATCCTTTCTCCAGAATTCAACTTTCAAAATTTCAACATTTGGATTTTAATCTTTTGGACCGTGATGTTTAGAAGTTTAGATGTTAGGAGATTTGAGGGATTTTATCTTTCAGAAATCCAACCTTTGGGATTGTCTTTCAGAATTCTGAATGGCACCACATATATTCATAGTATTCATAGCATCAATAAGTATGACCTTGATTTGCTTTCAACATCATGTAAGAATCAATATCCAATCAGATGTAATAGGATAAAAAATGAGATGAAAATAAGATAATACAATCATCTA
>NW_012105198.1:512410-524939 GCF_000951045.1 Mandrillus leucophaeus
CCCACTCTACTCCTCCCTCCTCACTTTCCTCTACCCCATCCTTCTATGACAGAGAGAAACACTGCAACATTTTGTGTCTATCACTTTCTTTCCTTTTAAAACATTATTGGGTCATTGATATAACATACATACCGAAATATATTGCTTAGGTTTGCAATTTATGCAAAACATTTTTTGAAGTTTACATAGAAGACAGCATGATATATGTATATTTTTACCACTTGCTTCTTTTCATTGAAATTAAATTTGTGAGACCTATCCGTGTTGATGCCTGTAGACTGTTTATTCATTTGTATTGTGATACTGTATTCCATTGCATGAATATGTCACAGTTTATATGAAAATTTTACTGCAGATGTACCTTTGGATTGTCTCAAACAAGGCTACAAAAAGGACATCTATGAAGGTTCTTGTGCATGTTTTCTGGAACACATACAGAAGAGATTCCTCAGTGTTTGTGCTAAGAAATGAAATTGCTGGCTTTGAGGGTGCATGCATTATTGCTTTACTGGATAATTCAAATTGCTTGACAAGTAAATTTTGAATATACACAATTTGAGTATGAGTGTTCTTTGTTCGTCATTTTTATCTATACTAATACTGTAATATTTTAAAACTTTTGATGTGTTTGCCAATCTTGAGGATATAAAATGTAACATTATTGTTTTAATTTGCATTACAGTTATTACTAATAAGAACAACCATGCATTTAAATCATTATTGGCAATTCATGTTGTCTGTTATGTATGCTTGAAATCTTCTTCCTTTTTGATTTGTCAGGGAATTTTTATTTATTTATTTTTATTTTATTTATTGATTGATTTTTAGAGATGGAATCTTACTCTGTCACCCAGACAGAGAGCAGTTGCATGATCAGAGCTAACTGCCACCATGAACTCCGGGGCTCAAAAGATCCTGCCACCTCAGCCTTACAAGTAGGGCAGGGGACTACAGGCACGTGTGACTATGCCCAGCTGAGATTTTTTTAAATACATGATTCATTTTGCATGTATATTTATTATACATATCGTGTGTATTTTACATACATACATATATATGTGTATTTATACATAGTCACAAATACCTTATCCCAATGTGTTGGCTAATATTTGTATTTGCTTTATAGTACATTTTTAAAAAATTGTGGTATGAACAGTTAACACCAGATCTACTCTCCTAACCAATTTTTATGTGCACAAGGCAGTATTGTTTACCGTAGGTACAATGTTGCATGGCAGATCACTAGAGATTATTGTCTTGCTTGACTAAAATTTTATGCCCTTTCGTTAGTAAAATCCCATTTTCCCCTTTTCTCCAGCCCCTGGAAATCACCATTCCATTCTTTGATTTTATGAACTTGACTGTTTAAATACTTCATAAATTTAAATCACACAGTATTTGTCTTTCTGTGACCGGCTTATTTTACTCAGCATAATGCCCTCAAGGTTCATACATGTTATCACTTATTGCAGAATTTCCTTCTTTTTCAAGGCTGAATAATATCCCATTGCATATGTGTACAACACATTTTTTAAAAAACTCATTCATTTCTGACATTAGGTTATTTTCATTTCTTGGCTATTGTAAATAGTACTGTCACAAGTATGAGAGTACCAAGTCTTCTCTGAGGTACTGATTTTAATTATTTTGGATAAATACCTAAAAGTGGAATTGCTGGGTTATTTGGTTCTATTTTTAATTTTTGAGGAAACTCCACACTGTTTTCCATAGTGGCTGCACTATTTTACATTTTACCAAGAGTGGAGGAAATAGGGTTCTCATCTCTCTGCATCCTCTCCAACTCTTGTCTTCTGTTGCTTTTTTATAATAGCCGTCTTGACAAGTGTGAGGTGATATCTCATTGTGATTTTGATGTGCATTTCCCTGACATTAGTAATGCTGGGCATTATTTCATGTAACTTTGTAAGTCTTATTTGAATAAATATTTGTTCAAGTCCTTAGCCCATTTTTCAATTGGCTTATTAGCCAATAATACCGCAATAGTCTGTGTAGGACTTCCTTATATATTTTGGATATTAACCCCCAATCAGATATACAGTTTGCAAGCATTTTCTTCCATTTTATAGGTTGCTTTTTCACTCTGTTGATTGTCATCTTTGCTATGCATAAGCTTTTTAGTATGATGTAATCCCATTTGATTATTTTTGCTTTTGTTGCCTGAACTTTTGGTGTCAGAACTAAGAAATTATTCCCAAGACCAATGTCATGAAGACTTTGTGTTTTCTTCTATGAAGTTTATAGTTTCAGTCTTATATTTATGTCTTTAATGCATTTTGAGTTGATTTTTATGTCTGGTGTAAAATAAAGTGTCTAATTTCATTCTTTTGCATGTGTATATCCAGTTTTCCTAACACAATTTGTTGAAGGGACTATCCTTTCCCTATTAGATATTCTTAGATCCCTTGATGAAGATCAGATGATCTGATGTGTGTTGATTTGTTCCTGGGATCACGATTCTGTTCCATTAGTCTGTATGTCAGTACTATAACATCTTGTTTACTTTAGCTTTGTAATATATCTTGAAATTAGGAAATATGATGCCTCCATCTCTGTTCTACTTTCTCTGGATTGATTTGGCTTTTGTGGTTCCATATGAATTTTATTTTGTTTTTTCTTAGTTTGTTTTTCTTAACCAATTGTGCTGCCTAGAACCTCCATTTTACAGTGAATGAAAATGTTAGTAATATGCATCTTTATCTTGATCTTGATTTTTAATGTGAATGCTTTATGCTTCCTCTTTGAAAATGATGTTTTTTTGTGGATAACTTTAGTAAGAATTTGTTTAAATTCACTATATAAAAGATATTTTAATCATAAATGGTCATTAAATTTCATTCAATTTTTTAAAATCTATTGATACAGTTATCTTCTTTTTCTTTTTTCATTATAGAATTTTGAGAAATAGATAATGCAAAATTAACCTTGTATTACTGGATAAAATTTAAATTGGTCAAGATGCATACCCTCTTTATACATTTCTGAATTCAGTTATTGACAATGTTTGTATCTGTGCTGAAAATTAGATTCTGGATAATGTGTCTTCCTCATAAAGAATTTTTTGTTATTATAATTATTTGTCACATTCACTTTGTTTATCAAGGCTAACATAACATCCTAAAAGAGTGGAAATCTTGATTCTCTGAAAAAATAATTGTATAAAATTGGAATTATCTCTCCCTTGACTATTTGATAAAAGTTACCTAAAAAAAACTAAACCTGATGTTTCTTTTATGATAAATTTTTAAATAGTTATATATAGAGAGATACATTTTTAAATAAAATAATTCTCTTTTATTTATTTATTTTTTTTTTTTCATTTCTCCCTGAATGAGTTTTGGCTATACAAGAATGTACAGTTAGCCTTTCCTATGAGTAAGTTATACATCCTGTGGATTCAACCAACCTCAAATCAAAAATATTCAAAAAAATACAAAAAAAGAAACAAAACAGTATAACAACTATTTATATAGCATTTATACCATATTAAGTATTACAACTAACCTAGAAGTGATTAAAAATATATGGAAGACTCCTCTGTGAAACCTTCCCTGATTCTCCCAGGCAGAATTAGTGACACTGTCAGCACTTTGAAAAGAACAAACCTGCATATTGTGCACATGTATCCTAGAACTTAAAGTATAATAATAATAACAATAATAAGAAAGGCCCCTATTGTAAAAACAAAACAAAACGAAACAAAAGACCCCTCTTATGCCACTTGGCATTTGATTTCTATGTCTACTTATATATCTCTCAGTAGCCTGCAAGTAATTTAAGAGCAAAAACTGGCTTATTCAATCAAAAATCCCCACCATTCATCACAATGGCTGGCACATACTAGGGCTTAATAAACACTGATAGAATGAATAACTAAATCTTTTCCATTTTACTGTGGTTTCTACTATCTAAAATGTAATCCAAAATATAATTTTTATGTGTCTTCTGTTGTTATTCCACATGCCTGAGCTATAATTGGAGCTCAATAAATACTTGCTGAGTAAAACACACACACACACACACACACAGGGGGATGTGTGTACACTATATGCAAATACTATGCCATTTTATATGAGGGACTTGAATATGTGGATTTTGGTATGTGTTGGGATTGCTGGAATTTAGCCCCTGTAGATACCAAGGGATGACTGTAGTTTTTAGTCATGTTTCCCTTTCAATAATGCTTGCAAATGTATTGGCATAATATGTGAAGAATTGAGAAGGATGTGACAATTTACTTAACTTCCAAGATAAAAAGTTAGCCAACCAAAGTTTCAGAGATTCCAGCAGAATACATAAGAACTGAATCAGAGATAAAGGACAGATTTTTTTTTTTTTTAAATCACGGCAATAGCAAAAGTCAGAATATCAGCATTTTTGTTCTGGCCTCCCAAACCCCAGTTCACACAGGGCAAACATAAGGGCCAGGTGACACCTACTCAAGAAGTGGATTACAATATAAAAAATAAATTCTGAATTTAAAAACCCAAATCTTTTGTAATGAGCAGACAATGCCCGACCCTTGTATGAGTGAGAGACAATATCTCCATCTTCCAAAGCTGTAAGCAAAGCCTTATTTTGCCTTGAAAAGAAAAGCTCCCTCTCTCTCATTTAGTCTGTTTGCTATGAATCATCATACATCCTTGAAAGATTGTATGTACTTCTGGTTTCAGCTGTAACATGTAGAGGACTTCAAAGTCATGACAATCATTCTCACAAGAAAAAAGCTGATCAGGCTAAAAGTCAATGACTTTTCTTGAATCTGTCAGAAAATTGAGGCTACTGGGCAAACTATCACCCTGAAATACAGAAAGACAGATGGGCACAGTGTCTCACAGTTTATCAAGAGAGAAGTCACTAGAGTCGGTAAGCAGTAGGAGCAATTAAATTACACTGTGATGAATTGATGGAGGCCAATCATAGGTTACCTTGAGAGTTAGGACATTTTGGGGACCCAATATTAAGGGGTCACCACACTTTCACATGTTTCACCTCCAAAAACACATTCTCACTGTACAGATTGGAGAAAAATTTCCTTATGTTTTGAGCAGAAGGAAAAGTAACCATTTGAAATAATCCCAGGGGAAAAGTAATTGGTTTAAAATACTTACAGAGCATTTTCCATAATAAAAACCTGTCCTCTATTTAAAAAAAATCACTTTACTAGAGCCTTATTAGGCCTGGGAGAAGGACAGTTAGAAAACTCTAGCCCCCTCTAGCCTCCCTGTCTTACATGAAGGAAGAAAATTAAAAAGGCAAGGAAAGTCTTTCAAAGTTCACAAGCTATGTCAGAAACAATGAAAGCGGAATGAGACTGCAGTGAAAGTTTTAGAGTTGAGAGAAAAAAATCCTACCAACTTAGAAGTTTTTATTCAGCAAAATCATTTTCCAAAGGAAAGGAAAACAAAGACCTCTTTTTTAACCACAAATAAAAACTGAAGGTTGGAGAATTTATTATAAGGTGATCTGCCTTGCGAGAAATGTTAAAAGAAGTTAGAAGGGAAATGATAGAGGTTACAAACTGAGATCTGAATAAAGACAGGGTGAACAACAGGGAAGAAATAAATGAAGAGAATAAATTGATCTAATCATTTATTTTGAAGTAATAATATTAAACATTCATTGGGTAATTATAAGATATATGAAAGTGAAATAAATGAAACAATGTTACAAAACAAGAAGGAAGACTTAAGAATACTCTGTTATGAGATACTTGCATTGCATGTGACTAGTATAGTTTTATTTTATAGTGGTCTTAGATTAGTTACAAGTGTATAATGCAGACTTTAGGGAAACCAATAACATTTTTTAGAAAAAAGTATATTGATATGCTAATAAAGAAAAGGAAATCAGAAAAAATACTCTATTAAAACCAGAGAAGGCATAGGTGGAATGGAAGTATTAAAAAAGAAAAGAAAAAAAGGAGCAAGTACAAGAAATAGAAAATAGTTACAAGCATGGTATTAATCCAACTATACAAATAACACCTTAAATGTGAATGATTCAAATACTCTAATTAAAAGACAGACTGCTCTCAAAAACAGCAAAACCCCACTATATGTTTTCTATATAAAACCCATTTTGAATATAAAGACACAGAGGGACCAAAATAAAGAGATGAATAAAGATATATCATACTAACACTAATTAAAAGAAAGCTAGAGTAGCTCTATTAATTTTATAGAAAGCAGACTTCAGAACAATGAACCTATCAGTGATAAAAAGTGGCATTACATAATGATAAAGAAGTCAATTTCCTAAGACAAAATAATCCTTAATACATGCGTGAGTAACAACAAAGCATCAAAGTATGTGTGGCAAAAAGATAACAGAACTTCAAGAAGAAATAGACAAACTCACTATTATACTTGAAGACTTCAACACCCCTCTATCAGTAATTGATAGATCCAACAGGCAAAACACAGGTAAGGACAGCATCATTAGTAAACTGAATCTAATTGACATCTAAGGAATAATTCATCCAACAACAGCAGAGTGCACATTCTGCTCAAGTTAACATGGAACATTCACCAAAATAGACCAGATGCTGTTTCATAAACATATCTTAACAAATTTAAAAAGAAAAGACACTCAGAACACAGTAGAATTGAAATAGAAACCAATAACAGAAAGATAGCTGGAAAAAATCCTAAAATATTTGGAGATTAAATACACTTTTAAATAACACATTGGGGAAAAAAGGGGGGTCTGTAGAGTAATTAAAAATATTTTGAACTAAATGAAATACTACTTTTCAAGATTTGTGGGAGGTAGTAAGAGCAGTGTTTACATTTATAGCATTGAATGTGTATTTTAGAAAAGAATAAACATATAAACTGATCATCTTAGCTTCTAATCTTAAGACACTAGAGACAAAAAAGAGCAATATAGTCCTGCGAGAATGGCTATAATCAAAAAATCAAAATATAGTAGATGCTGGCATGGATGTGGTGATCAGGGAACACTTCTAAACTGCTGGTGGGAATGTGAACTAGTATAACCACTATAGAAAAACAGTGTGGAGATTCCTTAAAGACCTAAAAATAAAACTACCATTTGATCCAACAGTCTAGTCATATGAAAAAGTTATTTGCACACACATGTTTATATCAGCACAATTCACAATTGTAAAATCGTGGAACCAACTGAAATGCCATCAATCAACGAGTGGATAAAACAAACAAACAAACAAAAAAAACCCTGTGGTATATTTATATGCAATGGAATACTACTCAGCCATAAAAAGAAATAAATTAACAGCATTTGCAGTGACCTGGATGAGATTGGAGACAATTATTCTAAGAGAAGTAACTCAGGAATGGAAAACCAAACATCGTATATTCTCATTGATATGTGGGAGCTAAGCTATGAGAACAGAAAGGCATAAGAATGATACAATGGACTTTGGCGACTTGAGGGGAAGAGTGGGGTGGGTGAGGGATAAAAGACTACAAATATGGTGCAGTGTACACTGCTCGGGTGATGGGTGCACCAAAATCTCACAAATCACCACTCTTTAGTAACTTACTGATGTAACCAAATACCACCTGTACCCGAATAACTTACAGAAAAATAAAAATAATAATTTAAAGTGCTTTAATTTCATTCATAATAATTTAAAGTGCCTTAATTTCATTCATAAAATAATAATTTAAAGTTCTTTAATTTCATTCATTAAAGTGCTTTAATTTCATTCATTAAAGCGCTTTAATTTCATTCATAAAGGAGGAATCTTCATGAACTATTCACTTCCTAATGTCTCTACCTCTTAATATTATTGAATTAGAGATTACATTTCAACAAGAATTTTGCTAGCGATAAAAATATTCAAACCAAAGCAGCATGCAATTAAATTGGGATGATATGTACTACATTGTTGTCATGGATTCTCATGTTGGCATGGTTGATACAATAAAAGAGAGAGGATGGGAAAAAGAAGAATTAACCTAAAATTAAAGGAAAGTGGTGTGTGTGTGTATGTGTGTGTGTGAGAAAACATGTTACAATATGATATAATATTTATGCATTTGTGCAAAATATTGTATGCTTAAAGCAAAAGACATATTCTTCCCATTCCCTGTGTAATAAAGATACAGAGCACTTAGATGTAGTCTACTGATTTACTAATGCATTTATAACTAATCCAATAGTGACACCACTGATTGTGGGAAAATAATTTTCAGAGCACAAACACTTGATGAAGCTGTTTAGGAAGGAATCAAGAAGTGGAACGGGGTGGGGATTGGCAAAGACAAGGTGACTTCTAAGTCTGAGATTCTTTTTGAGTACATTACAATTCTGACACTAAGCACTTCTAAAGTAGAATATCAAGTCACTTCAATAACAACACAAAAATCTTGGTTTTGTTGTGTGCTTTGAATCTCAATGCAGCCTCAAAATTTATCGTGCCAATTGTGTTTTTCTATCACCATTCAGGGTGCATCGCATATCCCAAAAGAGATCCTACAGTGTCATGTTAATTTAAACCCAATGACTGAGCAGCTGAAAACCCCTTTGTTCTTTAAAGGATGTTTTGTGAGCAACTGGTGCAATACAATTTTGCTTTTGCTTTGAACAAGTCCCAATGTCACCTTTACTCTTTTACCAAGAGCTGCATTTTATTTGCCTGAGCGACCATGGAAACGCTGTATAGATAGGTTTGTAGCACGCTATGTCTTTGTGACTTTCTACTACAAAGAATAGGAGGTTAAACACAGTAATTCTAACATTATACCCTAATTTCACAGTGCAGATTTTGTATTATTACTCTAAATGTCTTTTTCCATTCCAGAGTGTGTTCCACATGGGTTATTTCCTCATTGATGATCATAGTAATTTAACAGGACTTGAAATTGGATGATCTTTTGTAGAAAGACTGATTTGGGCCAAGTTGGTAAAGAGATGAACACAATGAGAAAAAGCCTTAGTAAAGGAAAGGATTAATTTTATTGCTGAGGAGTGTCCATTTCTTCAAATAATTTATGGATCAACAACATATGTTTCCTTGTTTACCCATCAAATACTGCTGGAACTTCAGTCTTAATGTTGTTCTAGGAAAAGATAAAGTCATAATATCCAGTGTTTTAATTTTTATTTAAAAAACAAACACTTCTTACTAAACTGAATGGGATGTCTAATTTAAACTCTACTTGGACTTCTGAGACCAACTTTTATAGGATTAGAGTAAAATAAAGTAACAAGGGAAAGGCCCTCTTTCAGCCCATTCAATGTGCCTTGCTCTCATTTTCTATAAAGATTTTATACATTTTGTTTTTCTGTTTAAAATGGTCTCCTTTCTACCTCTTCAGTCCTCCTACTATGTAATTCTTTCTTATCTAGCACAGTCCCATCTGACCTTTAGATTTTTATTTCACATCCATCTATAGGTAAGGAATTCCCTGTTAGGGAAAAGAACCATCTTCTCCTGGAGCCACATACTTAATTTTATACTACAATTGTAATTTTACATTTGTTTGAGTAATAATATAGTTAAAATGTTAAACGCGAAGCTCCCTAAATGACGTGAAGGTATCTATGTTGGAGGTAACTACTGCTTCCCAAAGTCAAACACAGTACCTGATGCAGGTGAGCTCTCAGTATATATTTATTGAATTTATAAACAAATCAGTGGTTACATAAACTCGCTAGCATCCCAGAACATAAATTATTCCTACAATCTCATTCTTACAAGCTTGTTCTTACAGGCAAAATCAGACATCCTCCACCACAGGGCAGCTACTAAAGAATGTTGTTAGTTTCTCTGTGCTGTTCAGTAGAACTTTCTCTAATGATGAAAATGTTTGTATGTCTAAGATCATCCTATGACAATCAATATAGTAGCCACAAGTAGCTACGGCATAATAGAAATGTGGCTACTGCCACTGTGAAAGCGAATTTTATATTTTATTTAGTTTTAATTTATCTTAACTGTAATAGTCATATGTGACTACCGACTACTGTATTGGAAAGCACAAGATGGTTATTAAGTGACAAAATTTTTTCTTCTCATACTGAAAAATTAAGCAGAAGACTGGAGACATGCTGGTGGGAGATAAAGTTTCATAACTAGTGAAATCAGATAAACAACAAAACCACTCTCAAGTTTTGTAGATAATATCAAATCTTAGCAACACCAGGAGAAAGTATCAAAAATATGTAACAAGATAACTTTATTTTTCTATTTTCCTTTTGTTCTTCTTCACCACTAACTAAAGTCAAGTACAGCTAAGGATATACTTTACTCTTTCACAGTGTCATTTTCAAAATCCAGTTCTAATTCAGCATCTTTGAGTAAATCTCCTCTGACAATTCTAGCCTCCAATGAACTCTCATTTTCCTAATTTGCCTTGCATTGTTGGTGCTGTACAACAAGTGCTTTCTTTAATTAGCATATTCTTTATATACTGCAGCTGGAAAATGACTCTTAAAGAAGATTAACCTTTTAGGTTAATGGGCTTCTTTTGGTCCATGACTAAAACAATGAAGAAAGAGTTAGCTCAATAACTTGAAAGGATTATTGCACTTCTGAGAACACCTAGCCAGTACCCTGAGAGTTATTTACCCTCTAGGAGAAATTGACCACAGATGTGACTTCAAATGCACAAGGATATATTTGATGGCATTTTCACTCTTGACTTGCCTAAAATATGTTCTCACTATTGATGACCTCTCTCTTGTTTCAAATTCACTCCTCTCTTGGCTTCCTTGACACAGGTTAACCTTATTTTCTTCCCTATTTCCCTATAATTCTCTATCTCTTTTGCTTGCTTTCTATCCCCTCTTTTGTGCTAAGAAACTTGAGGCATTGGCCAGGCATATGTCTCTGTATCTGTCTCATTTTGATCCTTTCTTTAAATGTTTCTCCTAAAGAGCAGATTTTGTACATATTTCCTACCACTTATTCAAATCTAAACTTATCACATCAAAATTATTCAAATACCCTCCAGACCATGAAGTTCCCCTGATTATAATCTGGGTTCCTGTGTAATTCATCCTGATACGGCTAGATCACAGTCTTCTCTAAGTGCCATACTCATCAGGTAACTTCACTGACGATTTCTTGGCAGTGGTTTCTTAATGGCTGGAATCTCAGGTTCCAACTTCATATTGTGGTATGAGCTACAAAACTCTTTAATCTTAATCCATACTTCCCTGGAGAGCCCATTAAAATTTGCTACTACTACTTTTATGACTCATCTACTTATGCTAGGTGAGTCTTCCTACAAACAGCAAGCACACCACATTAATTGCTTCATTGTCATGTCTTTCACTTGTTGAATCTCCTTTGACATATCTCTATTCTTATATAATAGCTGACTACCTCATTCATCAAAGTCATGCTTGACTTACATTCTGCCCATAAAATTTCTCCAACTACTTGAAAATCCAGGATTTTTTTTCTACTTCAGTGGTTATAAAATCAAATGGCCTTAGGGACAAGATACATAAGAGTAAATGGGCAACATAATTTAGATAAAATCTTACTATTGTATATTAAGCATGTAGGATTATTCTTTAATTTCTCCCCAGAAACCAGCTCTCGTTTTAATCTACAACACAAAGCTCTATCAATTACTTAAATTCCCTTGTACTGTTGTTGGAGACACACCGTATGAGAGAAGCAGCAGCACAGTAAGGATGATCACTAGCCACTGGTGCTCAACATACGTATCAGCAGGACAATAGGGAGTGGTGGAGACTGTGGTAACCTGAGAAGCACATGCTTATTCTAAAGGATACATTAATTTGCACCAGCTAATTGCCATAAGAAAATATGGGTCTAGTAATAGTAGACAGTATTGTCAGGAAACTCTAGGAATATTACTATTGTGCAAACTAAACCAAAAGCAGTTATGAGTGGGATACAATCCTTTTATGCGAATCTGCTTTCTGTCTTGAAACTCCGCAGTGAGGATGCATCTAAATAATATTTGCTATTGTGAGGTAGTTACTACATATGGGAAGTCTCGTTTCACAAAGAGATCCTAAGTTCTATGAAGAAACATTTCATGGTTTACATGTTTTTGATCTTTCTCAGTGCTTAGCACAGTGCTGAGCCCATGAAACTCAAAGTGACTTTCTTGTTTATTACCTGCTTATTTTTACTTTGGCTAACCCCAAAATACAACTTTGGATAATATGAATTTTCTACATTTGTTTCATATCAATCCTTTAAAAATGTATATAAAGGACACATTATATATACTCGATTCATTCAGTAACTATTGTCTAATGAATGAATGATATTAAACAGATGAAACAGATTTATGAATTACTATGAGACAAAAGTGTTAACCATAGAGATTTTTTTTAAACTTCAAAAGCCAAATTACCTTCACATTGCTAGTAGGTTACTAAGTCACTCCCTAGTCAATGTCTGGAACTAGCTAAATGATTAGGATCTGATTACTGGAATCAGAAGGATATCAGATTGGTTCTAACTAAAATGATCTGTTGTCGATGTATAGACCTGAAACAGTGATAATCATGGCCAAAAAAAAAAAAAAAAAAA
>NW_012105198.1:526658-528844 GCF_000951045.1 Mandrillus leucophaeus
GCCTTCCTTTCCATCCATCTATCTTTCTTTCTTTTCTATTTTTAAGACAGCATCTTACTCTGTCACTCTAGCTAGAGTGCAGCGACCCAATCATGGCTCACTGTAGTCTTAACCTCCTGGGTTAGAGATCATCCTAAGTCAGACTCCCTAGAAGCTGGGACTATGTGTGCCACCACACCAGGCTAATTTTGCCATTGTAGAAACAGGGTCTCACTATGTTGCCCAGGCTGGTCTTGAACTCCTAGCCTCAAGTGATCCTCCTGCGCTGGCCTCCCAAAATGCTGAGATTGCAGGCACGAGTCACAGTTTCCAGCCTCTCTGTCTTAATACATAGCAAACATTTCACCCCAGTCTATCTTTACATTTCTATCTTTCTTCAACTTCCACTTTTGAGTTTTGCAATTCCTAAACTCATAGTAGCTACCACATAGGCACCACGTCATTTCAGATATCCAAACTTGAATCAAGTTTCTTGTGCCTGAAATCTGATTCCGTGTGTGTCTGTGTGTGTGTTTTTTCCACCAGGTTATTTCATAGTGTACAAAATTTGTTCTTGGTCAACACCTGCCCCCAACAGCCTGCCTTATCTTACTCCCTCTCATACTCCACCCCCAGTCTAGACTGAAGATTTATATATATGCTTCTCTAACACCCTGGATTTACCTCTCTCACTTTACTTACCACATGGCATAAGCTTTATGATAGCAGTGACCATGCCTGCCTAATTCTGGACTATACATCTGTGCCTAGGGCTACGCTTGGCACACAGTAGGAACTCATTAAATGTTTGTTGAATGAGATAGCAAACATGTCTCTTGATGTGTCTGTCACCCATGCAAATAAGATACTAATTTGGCTACATTCCTCTGGACAAGGCTTCATCTTATTCCTTTTCTTACCTATCCCCAGAACCTAACACAGAAACTGGCACACAGTATGTGCTTAGTATATGTGTGTCAAACGGATCGTTTTATTTTTCTCCTTTTGTTTCTTCAGGCTGAATTCTGATGTCTTCCCTCCCAAATGACATCTCACTCCCCATCTCTTTATTTCTCTTCATGTTTTGTAGCACCCAATTGGAAACAGAGTAAGGGAAGAAAACTGATCTGTTTAGAGCCTGGCACTCTTAACCTCACAAAATAAGAAGTAGGCTTAGAGGACATGAGGACAAGCGTATTTATCTGAGAACGCAGCCAATGGAAAAGTGACCTAAGCATCCCATTTCAGGAGAAACTGGCTGTATGAGCCCATCAGTTCCACACCAGTTACCTAGAAACTATAGAGAGCTTTCATCAAGCCTTGTCCACCTCTCCTCTGCCCTACAGTGCTAGGTCAATAATGCCAATGTTAGAAAATATCGCCTTTGGGCCACAGCTTCTCTGGATACCAGTTCTCTGTGTGTGCCTCTTGCATTATCAGGGAAGAGGACAATGACTGTCCTGTCAGAAAAATATACCAAAAAACAAAGGGAATGCACAGAAACCCCTACTAATATGATTTTTTGCAAACTTCTGACCCTCTGTCTAGTCTCAGTAATTATGAAAATCTATAAAATGAAAGAATTAGAGAACCCTAGCGTAGTTGTGAGAATGAAATGACATAACTGATTTTGCTTATAACATAACAAACCTCCAGTGATTCACATATTATTGTTGTTGTTCCTGTATTGAAAGGGGCTTTATACTCAATTCAAGAACCAGCTAGCATTTGCAACAGCTTTCACTTAAACATATTCAGGGTCAGGTCCCAGGCTCCAGCTTGGGGTTTCTCTAGGACAGAAATAATGACATTAGGACCCAATTATCCTGTGTTGTGTGGTGCTTTCCCGTGCATTGGATGATGTTAGTAGCAGCCCTGATGTTTACTCACTAGATGCTGACAGCAAAACCTCCCACTGAGTGGTGACCATCAAAATATCTCCAAACATTGCCAAATGCCTCCTACAAACAAAATTTCCCCCAGCTGAGAATGCTGATCTAAACTACCTTTTTCTCCACTATCACAAGAGTTTTATTACCTAGATCATTTTTTCCCTTACTGAACTAAATTTTGTCTCCTTGCAATCACAACCCATTAATACATAGCTTCACAGCACACACCTGTTTTTCACAAGTCAGATATTTGACAGTGATGCTTTAAATGCAATACAGGCTAGACCATTGTGTAAATTGGGGTAGCCTGTTGAT
>NW_012105198.1:531901-533161 GCF_000951045.1 Mandrillus leucophaeus
ACCAGGAAAAAATTGAATCCAGTACATGTAAGAGGCTAAGGAGGGAAAGTATGTAAAGTAAGCCTACATATATCATATATTTTCTCAACTTTCTACAGTACTTGTAGGCATTTTTCTCAAAACTATTCTAAGTAACCAGAAAAGTGAAAATAAATTCAGAGAGCCCCAGAAAATATTTTGACCTTCTCAACTTTTTTTCTTGTCAAGTCTAAACAGGTTCTTAATTTGCCTTTGTAAGAAATATAACTTTGTAGTATCTGGAATGAGTTTTTAGTTATGGCAGGCTTAATATCACCACTGAAATTTAAAACAAACATTGTGTGCCCTAATTGTTGCCATTCTATATTTTAAAACATATTTACAATTACAAAAATGGGCTGCTGGTTACTAAATGTCAAAAATAGTTCAACTACAACTGGGCACAACTTGACCCTAAAAATTTATCAATCATGAAAACACTTAATTTTCATAGACAATGTTCAATAGGTTAATGTATGCTAGCCATTTTGTTATATCTATCCTTTCCTGGAATTCTTTGTATGTGTTAATATTTGGTGTATTTCAAAATGATGACTAGTTTTATTTCTATTACCTACAGGAAAATTTTCTGACATGCCTGATTTCCCATAAGGCTTATGTTTCACTAAAATTGAATATACTGTACATGCTCTACATGAAACTATCTCATTGTTGAAGCACTTTTTTAAAGTCAAAAACTCAAATATGGAAAATTGATATCACAGTTGTGGATTTATTAATTTCAATGTACATTGAACAGTACTATTTATGAAAAGAACTGTTTGCTGTCTTATTATTCCTTTGAAATAATTATGCATTAGAGTTCCTAGCCCAAGACTACTTTGGATGTTTGCATAATATATATAAATCTAGGCAGGGTTGGGAGGAAGTACAAGAGTACTTTTGACTCTTATAATATTTGTAACTTATTTTGCTTTAAAATTTGAAATGAGAAGTAAGGGAAGAGAAAGGAAAGATATACCACAGAAGGAAAGGAAGATAGAAAAGTTCAATTTCACCCCATCACCACAAATCTAAATGACCAAGACAAGGTACAAATTTTGCCTTCTTAATGTTTCTAGAAATTCTATCTCTTTCTATTCTTAATAACCTTGTTTCAATCCAGCACTCAATTATTTGACTCGACAGTAATAAATTCCTAAGTGTGACTCCCATATCTCAATCTTTCCTTTTATCATGACTGAATCACCATCTATCTTTTCCTCCCTTCCTCCCTTCCCC
>NW_012105198.1:538636-543340 GCF_000951045.1 Mandrillus leucophaeus
GATTTCTCTAGGACAGAAATAATGACATTAGGACCCAATTATCCTGTGTTGTGTGGTGCTTTCCCGTGCATTGGATGATGTTAGTAGCAGCCCTGATGTTTACTCACTAGATGCTGACAGCAAAACCTCCCACTGAGTGGTGACCATCAAAATATCTCCAAACATTGTCAAATGCCTCCTACAAACAAAATTTCCCCCAGCTGAGAATGCTGATCTAAACTACCTTTTTCTCCACTATCACAGAGTTTTATTACCTAGATCATTTTTTCCCTTACTGAACTAAATTTTGTCTCCTTGCAACCACAACCCATTAATACATAGCTTCACAGCACACACCTGTTTTTCACAAGTCAGATATTTGACAGTGATGCTTTAAATGCAATACAGGCTAGACCATTGTGTAAATTGGGGTAGCCTGTTGATAGCTTACCTTCTCAAATACTTAAATAAATGTGCAATAAGCATTCACCTTCATACTCAGATCTTTCTGAAGTGCTTGCAGCCTGGTGACAGTGACAAATTAAAATCTAATCTAAAACAAACACTGGAACAATATTATAAATATATCTTAATTATAATCCTCAAGTCTCTAAGATAATTTTAAATTATTTTGTGGTTAAAAATGGGAGAACTAATATTGTATTAACTTTACAGAATTGAAGATGAAGCAAACAATATTAAGCTCCAATTATACTGTATTTTCTTGCTACAGTAACCAGATAAACAAAGTTTTAAGCACTGATTTATTGTAGGATGATATTAAAATGGTGCATGAATATCAATTAAGAAGATAATTATTGTTTTAAAAGAAACCTTTACATCCTATCTCTCAAGGATTTTTTTTAAATCTGAGGGCAGTAATAATATTTCTTAACATTAAATACTTTAGATGTGTCAAGCGTTGTGCTTAGAGGTTTATATATATTGTCACACTGTACTATTAATTTTTGTACCAATCATCAGGCTAGAATTTACAGTGGTAATAAGTAACCACAAATTTTCAGGTTCATTGTGGGTCAAAATGGGGTTCTAAAAGC
This sequence comes from Mandrillus leucophaeus, assembly GCF_000951045.1. Taxonomy (NCBI): domain Eukaryota; kingdom Metazoa; phylum Chordata; class Mammalia; order Primates; family Cercopithecidae; genus Mandrillus; species Mandrillus leucophaeus. The sequence continues at coordinate 539,674 of NW_012105198.1, forward strand.
ATGTTTTCCTTGCTTTAGGACAAAACCTTCCCCATCTGAAACACTGCAATTGTAGGGGAAAGAAATAGTTTATATTGCATAAGTGCATTTAAAGACTTTCACCTGACATTTAATTGGTCAAAGCAAGTCACATGGCCACATCTAATTGCACAGAGCCTGGGAGATGATGAAACCTACTAAATACCCAAAGGTGGAAAACGGAAATATCTGAGAATAGCATCACCACATTATCCCCATTGTATAGATGAGAAATCTGTCATGGGAAGGTTAATTAAACTGCCTGTCTTCACACATGCAATAAGTGTTGGAACTGGGAGTTGAACCCAGTGTATCCAGTTTGCTAAGTAACAACTATCCCCCACCCCACACAAATTTTAAAGGCATCAAATAACAACCATTTATTTACTTCATGATTCTGTCGGTTGGCCATCTGGGCTGGGCACAGCTCAATGATTCTTTCAATCAGGCTTGGCTAATTTTTGCTAGGTTCCCTCATGCCTCTGCGATCAACTGCCAAGTCAGCTGGCAGCTCACCTATCTAAGAGAGTTCAGTTAGTATGGCTCTTTTTTGCTGCACACGATGTCTCACCCTTTAGCAAGGTAGCCCAGGCTTGTTCTCATGGCTGCAGGGGTAGGTTACTGAAAGAATAAGAGGAAGCATGGAAGACCAGAGTGTCACAACTTTCCTTTTGACAAAGTCAATCACAAGGCCAGTCCAGGTTCAATGAGTGGAGAAATAGAGTCTACCTCTTGATGGGAGGTACAACAAAAATTATCTTACAAGGAGTATTGATAAAAGGAGAGGCAATCTGGTCTAAGTCCCCACATTATTAATCACTATGCTATTGTCCAATGATTAGTTTCTCTAGTTCAGGGATATAGGTCAAAGGCACTCTCCTGCATATTTATTTGTTGAAAACTTATCATCTGTTCTGTGGGTTTTTTAACAGTGCATTTTCATTTAATTTTTTATAAGACCTATAGAGCAAGATCAAAGACAAATAAAACAAGTAAGTGGTATGCTACATCTAATTATTTATCTTCAAAACAGTTGCAAAAATAGCACATCTAGTAATCATCCATATGATGATGTTATTTCAACATTTCAAAGCATTCAATTGGAGCTCAAATATGATAAAAAGCAAGTAAATATCATGTCAAGCAGTGATATTACATGGGAACTGTTAACAAGGTATTGAATTGATACTTTTGAATTTCCCAGTAGTTTTTCAAAGGAAATGTTGCTGGCTAGAGTTGCTTTTCATTTTGATGAATCAATTCATTATGTAAGTCCTTTTTACTCCTCTTGTCTAACATTTAGAACAATTTCTTCAAAGTCCCCAGTAGGGAAGTGTGATAGTATGATTAAGAGGCCCTCTTTGGAGTTAGAATTTGGGTCTGTATCCTGCTACCACCATATAATTATTGAGAAGCTTCAGATCAATTATTTTACCTCCAAACTCAGTTTTTACATCTGCCAAATGGGAATTATCATAGTAAGTATGTCCTGTGTCTCTACACAAGACCAACAGTACAAAGCAAAGCATGAAACCTTGCAGGTAGTAATTTTTTAATAAATATTTGTTCTAATTGGAGCAATCTTACTTCAGATAATAATGATAATAAAGACACATTTAGAAACTTAAGAAAGAATAAGAGATGTTTAATTTTTTAAGTTGTATTCTAATCCCAAGGCAACTTTGAAAGTAAATGATTTTTAACATTCATGAAAGTATTTTATATTAACCACCATTCAGATACTTTCTAACTTCCTTCCCAATGATACAGATAAGAAGAAGAAATCTCTTCCATCCATTGCCCCCATTTTGTCCTCTTTAACTCAATGAGAGGATTTTTCTTCCATCATTTCCCTTTACCCTGGAGAGACTTAACCTCCCCAAAGGACCAATTACCTACCAGTGTTCAATACCTGACCTTTTCCAGGAAGTTAACATTAGAAAGATTTACTCTAAAGGTGTAAGGACAAAGCAGGTAAGAGAGGTCTGTGGAAGTTAGACAGAAATATAGGGATTCCATGGTCAAGACAATGAAGACAACATCAGCAGCAACAAGAAGACTAAGAAACAGAATCAGAGACTCCAGACTTTAAATTTGGGGCATAGTTTTGGAAAGAGAATGGGCCAGACAGTACAGACGAAGGCAATGTACTCAACTGACTGTGTTACCTACATTACCGTCAGCACAAAAAGGTTCAAAGTTGAAGAATTTTCTAAATTCAGAGAAGTGAAGCGTGGGGTAAATCAATTTTGCATACTCTATCCCTTTCTCCCTCTTTCTTTCCCTCTCTCATTCCCTCATTGCTCATTTTCCATTCCCTCCTTTCTGTGTCTCTTTCAAGAAAATCATAAATAAAGAATACAAATTATCTTTCTATTATTTGCTACATTCTTCAATGGAGATTATGTTTACCAACTTAAATCCACACATGTATAATAACAATAATAGCAAATAGGTGTTAGTGCTTATTCTGCGCTGGTTGCTTTTTTAACTTTTAAAAGTTAATAAATGTCATTTATAGAGTAGTTTTAAGTTCACAGCAAAATTGAATGGAAAATACAGAGGGTCCCCTTGTATCCACTCTCCCCACACATGCACAACCTCCCCTATTATCAACATTCTGAACCAGAGTGGTGTTATATTCACACATCATTATCATCCAAAGCCCATAGTTTACATTGGGGTTTACTTTTGGTGTTGTACATTTCATGGGGTGGACAAATCTATAATGACATGTATCTATCATAATAGTCTAATACAGGGTGTTTTCTCTGTCCTAGGAATCTCTGTCCTCTGCCGATTCATCACACCCTCTCCCCAGTCCCTGGCAACTGCTAATCTTTTTGCTGTCTTCATTCTTCTGCCTTTTCCAGAATCTCATATAGTTAGAATCAAACAGTATGTAGCCTTTTCAGATTGACTTCTTTCACTTAGTAATATGCATTTAAGTTTCCTCTATATCTTTTTATGGCTTGATAGCTCATTTTCTTTTAGCACAGAGTAATCTTCAATTTAATGGATGTATAGTTTGTCTACTTTCTGAGCTTTTTATGTGTATAAATATAGACAAACAGCTGCATATTATGAAGTCTAAACAATTCAATGATCATATTATTCTTATTGAACAAATGAGACCACTGGAGTAAAGAGAAATTGGCATGGCCAAAAGCACCTGGATTTAAAAAAAAGGTAGCTATAAGCTAGGCATATTTGTTCACACCTGTAATCCTAGCAATTTAGGAGGCCAAGGCAGGAAGATCACTTGAGCCCAGGAGTTGGAGACCAGCCTGGGCAACATAGTGAGACTCTGTATTTAAAACAAAACAAAACAAAACAAAACAAAACTTCACCAATTTATGCTTATTACCTGGGTGACAGAATAATCTGTATAGCAAACTGCCATGACATGCAATTTACATGTGACAAGCCTGCACATGTACTTCCAAACCTAAAATAAAAGTTGGAAAGAAAAAACAAATGGTAGCTAGAAAAAGACCTGAACTCAGGTCTTTACATCTTCAAAGCCTATCTTCCCTGCTATACATACATGAGAGATTGTGTTACATATCTCTCTTAAAAGTCCATTAACCAAAGCCTTATCAGTTTGTGTACCACTCCCTTTCATTTTTCTTTCAAGCAGTAAGTTTTG
>NW_012105198.1:543390-552763 GCF_000951045.1 Mandrillus leucophaeus
TAATAAAGACACATTTAGAAACTTAAGAAAGAATAAGAGATGTTTAATTTTTTAAGTTGTATTCTAATCCCAAGGCAACTTTGAAAGTAAATGATTTTTAACATTCATGAAAGTATTTTATATTAACCACCATTCAGATACTTTCTAACTTCCTTCCCAATGATACAGATAAGAAGAAGAAATCTCTTCCATCCATTGCCCCCATTTTGTCCTCTTTAACTCAATGAGAGGATTTTTCTTCCATCATTTCCCTTTACCCTGGAGAGACTTAACCTCCCCAAAGGACCAATTACCTACCAGTGTTCAATACCTGACCTTTTCCAGGAAGTTAACATTAGAAAGATTTACTCTAAAGGTGTAAGGACAAAGCAGGTAAGAGAGGTCTGTGGAAGTTAGACAGAAATATAGGGATTCCACGGTCAAGACAATGAAGACAACATCAGCAGCAACAAGAAGACTAAGAAACAGAATCAGAGACTCCAGACTTTAAATTTGGGGCATAGTTTTGGAAAGAGAATGGGCCAGACAGTACAGACGAAGGCAATGTACTCAACTGACTGTGTTACCTACATTACCGTCAGCACAAAAAGGTTCAAAGTTGAAGAATTTTCTAAATTCAGAGAAGTGAAGCGTGGGGTAAATCAATTTTGCATACTCTATCCCTTTCTCCCTCTTTCTTTCCCTCTCTCATTCCCTCATTGCTCATTTTCCATTCCCTCCTTTCTGTGTCTCTTTCAAGAAAATCATAAATAAAGAATACAAATTATCTTTCTATTATTTGCTACATTCTTCAATGGAGATTATGTTTACCAACTTAAATCCACACATGTATAATAACAATAATAGCAAATAGGTGTTAGTGCTTATTCTGCGCTGGTTGCTTTTTTAACTTTTAAAAGTTAATAAATGTCATTTATAGAGTAGTTTTAAGTTCACAGCAAAATTGAATGGAAAATACAGAGGGTCCCCTTGTATCCACTCTCCCCACACATGCACAACCTCCCCTATTATCAACATTCTGAACCAGAGTGGTGTTATATTCACACATCATTATCATCCAAAGCCCATAGTTTACATTGGGGTTTACTTTTGGTGTTGTACATTTCATGGGGTGGACAAATCTATAATGACATGTATCTATCATAATAGTCTAATACAGGGTGTTTTCTCTGTCCTAGGAATCTCTGTCCTCTGCCGATTCATCACACCCTCTCCCCAGTCCCTGGCAACTGCTAATCTTTTTGCTGTCTTCATTCTTCTGCCTTTTCCAGAATGTCATATAGTTAGAATCAAACAGTATGTAGCCTTTTCAGATTGACTTCTTTCACTTAGTAATATGCATTTAAGTTTCCTCTATATCTTTTTATGGCTTGATAGCTCATTTTCTTTTAGCACAGAGTAATCTTCAATTTAATGGATGTATAGTTTGTCTACTTTCTGAGCTTTTTATGTGTATAAATATAGACAAACAGCTGCATATTATGAAGTCTAAACAATTCAATGATCATATTATTCTTATTGAACAAATGAGACCACTGGAGTAAAGAGAAATTGGCATGGCCAAAAGCACCTGGATTTAAAAAAAAGGTAGCTATAAGCTAGGCATATTTGTTCACACCTGTAATCCTAGCAATTTAGGAGGCCAAGGCAGGAAGATCACTTGAGCCCAGGAGTTGGAGACCAGCCTGGGCAACATAGTGAGACTCTGTATTTAAAACAAAACAAAACAAAACAAAACAAAACTTCACCAATTTATGCTTATTACCTGGGTGACAGAATAATCTGTATAGCAAACTGCCATGACATGCAATTTACATGTGACAAGCCTGCACATGTACTTCCAAACCTAAAATAAAAGTTGGAAAGAAAAAAAAATGGTAGCTAGAAAAAGACCTGAACTCAGGTCTTTACATCTTCAAAGCCTATCTTCCCTGCTATACATACATGAGAGATTGTGTTACATATCTCTCTTAAAAGTCCATTAACCAAAGTCTTATCAGTTTGTGTACCACTCCCTTTCATTTTTCTTTCAAGCAGTAAGTTTTGCTAGAAACAAAAAGCACCATAACCAATACAACTGTATTATTGTGAAGAAATAAAAAGAAGGAAAAACAGCAGCAACAAATCAACTGTTATGATATATCTTCTGAGCACATCCAGGTAATAAAGTTCATTAGATCATCCCAAACCATGTACCCACCCTATTTTACACTGTGGGCCTTGGAAAGATATGTATTTTCTAAATTATCTTAAAACTTCAAACTACAAATTCCCCCATTCTTTTTATTCATAGTGAAGATAAAACTACACTTGAAGTATTTCACAAGTTTACAGATGTCTGAGTTCTCACCTATAAGCCTTAAATGTGGTGAATTGGAGACTGAAGGAAACAAGAAAGCAATTGGGAAGGCCTGTTTGAAATCTGTCCTTAGCCTATGATGGGAACAAATGTTTCACTCTCTTATGATGTCAGTACTTTCTAATCAACTGCCAACTGGTCTTTTTATATCCACTTGAAAATATATTGTCCACACTTCATGCTTCAGTTTTGCTTGAACTATCATCTGTTTGCCTTTTCAGCAGAATAATCACACAGGAGTTTTTAATTCTATGTGTAAATGTTGATTTTTAATATGGAATGTTATAGTAGTAATTTATACCATGAGTTAAAACCAGAGATTTCCTTTAAAAATTCTTATTCTCACAGTGATTATCATGTTTACAATAAAATTCAGTTCACTTTTCAAGGGTTTGAGAAGCAAAGAAATATTAAATGGGAAATAAGTATCCGATTTCATTCTCCTTGGGACTTCCAGGGACAAAGAAAAGTGTAAATGTGAGAAAAATGTTCAGCCATGATTTAATTTAGTATATATGTTCTACTGTAATTTTGAAAAGCAAAGTCCTTAGTTGGTATAAGCAACTTATTTTTTTGATTAGAAAATTATTTATATGGAGAATGAGGAGCTTAAAACGGAAAAGGAAAAGGTAGACATTAAGTTGATATTGATACTTATGTGCTTGTGGATAAAGAGAAAAACGAAAACATGGATGAGGTTATTAAAATTTCCTTGGCAGTAGAGAAAAATGGAGAGGAAAAAAGGACAATACGTTTATTTATGAGAGAGAATAAAGGAAGAAACCAGTCAGGGATGCCGTTAGAGTGAGTCCTTTGTTGAAATATTTCAAACAAAAGGACAGCCTGAAAAATCAAGCTGCAGGCAGAGATAAGGGAACTTACACAGGGGTGCCTGCCTAAGACATGCCCACAGCCACACAAGTAATAAAGGCCTACCCAAGTGACTTGCCCAGACATGCCCACAATAGAAAATTCCATCCCCTGACACATGCAATACGGAGTAGCTCAACCTAAGGGCCCTTATGCACATTAGGAGGACAGGGTGGAGCTACCAGAAATCTGCGCCTTATACAAATGAGACACCCAGCCCTCATGGGTTTCTTATAAAAGCCCTTGTATACAGCTGTAAAAATGGCAACTCCCTTTTGGGCCCTTTCTCCGTGGTGGTGAACTTTCTTCTTTCGCTTATTAAACTTTCACTCCAACTTCACCGTTGGTGTCCATGCTCCTTAATTTTCATGGTCACGGGACAAAGAAATCCAGGTGATACCTCAAAAAATGAGAGACTGCTATATTGTGATGCACTGGTGAGACTATAGCGTTGTGGTACCCTGGTGAGACTGTAACATTTACATCTTTGCAGACAGTAATGTTTAATGAGTGCCTTAATTTCATGATGTAAGAGAAAATTAATGAGAGAAGTTCTATTCCCATCAGAAATGGAGACCCCGGTACAGCTTCCTCTGTGTTTCATGGGCTGCTTGGATAGCATGGTGGAAGAGTTATAGACATCATTGGCCCCATCTTCACCCAAATTATACAATAGCTTCCCTTAACAAGGTGTCCAGGCTCTTTAAAATCTGTCTAACCTCACATGTTTTCTTTACTCACTGTACTACACTGACCAGGGAAGGGAGTGAACAATGTCTTACATTTTGGCCCTCTCATATCCATATATAGTTTCCTAAGAAAAGTATGAAAGTATCAATTCAAGCAATGATTTAAAAAGAAAACAAAAGAAAAGCCCATCATGTGTGGTAATATGTCCTAAGGGAAAAGTGGGAATTAATGTATACTGAGAACTTTTCTTGCTCAGACTTTCCAGTGAGGCCAAAACTATTTTCAGATTTTTATTCCTCCTGAATTTTGAATTCATATTTCTGGCCTCAGATTCCACTAGTATTGGAGGTTGATGAATTTCAGTAAGGAGTTCTTGATTTGTTTAGATAAGACCTCACCCTGTTTATAGCTATATCTTGAATTCCTACTGTATCTCCTATGACTGCTCTAGGCCAGGATATCATCCTCTCTTACTTGAATTATTGTAACTGACTTTTTACAGGTTCTCCTCATCTATTCAGTTTACCACTTCACCCTGCTTTAATCCAATCTCAACAGGTCTGTCAGGTCTTTGAGAATGTAAATCAGAGTTTAATTGGAATGTAAAGGGTTAATCGATGGTTTTCTCTTGCCCTTAGCATAAATCTAAAACTTTGACCAGGTCCTGAAGGTTCTTTAAAAAGTTCTGCTCACCCTCATCTTGCATAACTTTATACCCAAGTACTACACTATCGCTATAATGTCTCTTGGCCCCAACAAGAAATAGTTTGGGAGGAAGAACCAGAGAAGTCTGAGAGTAGAGCTACTGCAGATTTGTACAATGCCTTAATGCAAAATGAGGAAATAATGCTGACCTCCAGGCTGATGAATTTAACAGAAGATACATTTTCAGGGCAGATGAATTAGGAAGAGCTCCCTCTAACACACCCTAGGTGCATGTAGCCCCTCACTAGGTTGGTTACATGACACATTCAGTGGGGTGTACACACTGAGCTAGAGTCCCTTGAGCAGGGTACTACATACTGAACTATTTCCAGTGTTCCTTTCCCAGACTTACAGTCTTCCAAAATTCCCAACATCCTCTTGCCCCATTCCCATTCTTCACTATGTACACAGTAGTAACTTTCTCAGTCTTAATTGTTTCACCCCAAGTTTACTGTGTTCTGTATTCATTGCAGCATCCCTCTTGGGAGTGACTGGCATACAATAGAGCTGCAAAAAATATTTAACAAAGAAACCCATTTGTTTAGGTACAGTAGCTTTCGGTCTTTGCTGTGCATTTAAATTATACAGAGAGTTTTTTTTTTTAATTTGATGCTGTTAAAAGAAAAACTTCAGCTGAATTAAATTTAAAGAAGTTTAATTGAGCAAATCAGGCAGCCCCCAGAATCACAGCAGATCCAGCACAGCCACATGGTGGAAGAGTTATAGACAAAAAAAGGGAAGTGATATACAGAAATTGGAAGTGAGGCACAAAAATAAATGGATTGGTCACAACTCAGTACTTACCTTATTTGAACACAATTTGAGCACTCAGCAGTAAATGAATGTTTGAAGTATGGCTGCTGGGATTGACCAAGACTCGGCTATTGTTACAGGTAAATACTTCTAAGTTAGGTTTTCAATCTTGTTTACCTATTAAGTTAGGTTGCAGTTTGTCCACAAGGACTCAGACATAGAAATATGGAGTCCTTCTCAGGCCATATTTATTAATAGTTCACTTAACAATGCCCAGACCTCCACCTCAGAGAATTCCATTTAAATGGCCAGAAGTGAGGCACAGACACAATAATTACTAAATTTCTCCCAGATGATTATAATTTATAGCTGAAGCTAAGACCTACTGCTCTATTTTAGTATTTTTCAAACTTTAAAGTGCATGAGAATTTTCTGTAGATTCTGTTAGGATTCTAATTTAGTACATTTGGGGCACAGCCTAGGCTACTGCACTTCAGCATCAGTGGTACTGATGCTGCTCGTCCATGGCTCGCACTTTGGGTAGCAAAAGTAACAATACTTTTATAACCTGCTCTTCTCATATTCACTCAATCAAGTCACTGAGAAGGTAAACATGCATGGGCCCATGGGCTGTAACAATATCAAAACAATTGGATTGGTCTGAAAAAAAGGGACTGAATGAAATTAATATCGACAGCTCTGCATTGGATTATCAAATAATGATATTTAAAATTTCATATATACATATAGATGTGCTAGAACTTTGTCATTATAAGTCAACCATCATGATCACAACGTATTATGCAATCTGGGAAACCTGTGGTTGTCAGTAACATGATTAAAACCTTAGATCCTGTTAAAATCAATTATACTCTTCCCATAAACCAAGCAATGATGATAGGTGATTTGGCAGATTATATGTGGCGTTCAGTTTGTAGAGATATTTTCTCTAGTCACTGGCTTGGAAATCACTTCTTCAATCCCTTCCCCTCGCCATCATCACTGGGGTAGGAGAGGAGAGGAGAAGAAAAACATGCACAAAGCTCATCTCAATCCTCCCCTGCCCCCTAGAAAAGAAGTTTGGCAAAGGTTAACATAATCTCCATCTAGGTTTGAAAAACTTTCGAGCTCTATAACCAACTGATGATATGAATTCTATGAAAGAATGGGTAAATTCTTCTATATCCATAATAGATTCTGAAGGGATGCAAATGGAATAGCAAACTGACTCTAAAAAAGATTAACCTGATAGAAAGTTTGTCTTGCATGATCGGTCTTCAAACTTATGCAAAAACTGGACTGTTTTTTAACTAACTCTATTTCCAAGGTTTAAAATGTAAGTGTAACAAAATAAGCCTTTTTTAATATTGAATATGTGACCTTATGTAACAACTAATCTAATATTTATTTTTTCTGGAACTTGTAAAAATCTTTATTAAAAACACAGAAATCTAGTGATGCTAATACATAAGTAAAATGTCTATTTATTTCATTGAAGATTAACCTCTGTGTCATTCTAATGTTTAAAAAACTTACAAAGAGGCATATCTGGAGAACTAATCAAATACTAAGAAGAAAGAAAAGGGAAAAAATATCTAAATTTGAACAAAACATACTGCAATCCTGTTATTACTCACTTCAAAATGAAATACAAGATTCCAGGCAAAAATGGTTGACTAGACACAGCCAGAAAATGCCTTTGCCATGGAGAGGAATAAAAATATCAAGTAAACTACTACACTTGGAACCAATCTTTTAAGGGAAAGTACTGAAAATCAATAGAGAGGCAACACAGATACTGTGCTTGGAGGAGGAAGAAGCTAGGAAGCCTGCTCAGAGTCGCTGGTTGCCAAGACTGATCCCAGTCCTGCACTGGACCCAAGATAAGGTTGAGAGAAGGAACTCCAGGGTACCACTCCCATTGTGGACTTCTGGGATCCTGCCTACAGGAATTCCCAGGCCCCTCAAGCTTTTTAACCGGTAGGAGGAGTTACCTAGAGAACAGACAGAGACACAGCTCAAACCAATGCAGACCCCAAAAGATGTTGCTACATGGTGCATCTACAGAAAGGCATAACCTTAGGTACCCATCCCCGAAGGCTGTCCATCTTCCACTAAGTGGCTGCAGCTTCTGTTTTCTGCCAGGCCAGGAGAGAGCATGGCTGCCATTGCCACAGGACTGGGTGCATCTAATCCCGGTGTCCGCTTGCCTGCCTGCCCCTCTTTGCAGGAGGGTGCCTACAGCACAGTCTCCATTGAGCAATCTGAGTGTTTTGCTGGTTGCCTGGAAGCAGTTCACTATCCACTAGAACAGCCAGTGCTGGACCTTGAGGGGCCAGAGAACAAATCTGCAGGCCTGGTCCAAACTAACCAGGACACATGGACACCACTCAAGGGTATTAAGCTGGGATCTGTGGCCTGAGCTCTAGCAGGGGGGGAGCCCCTACTCTCAGAACACAAGGAAGAGTGTGGCACAGTTTCATGTGATGGTACAGGAGATGGGTGCCCTCCCTTCAAAAGACATGTGTAGGAAGGATGTGACCTTATAGCCAGCTGCAACTTCTTACCCAGGGAGCTCTATGGTCTGAAACATCTGCAATGGCTCAACAATCTGGGTGAAAATGGCTTGGGACAAGCCTAGCTGGTCGGGTCTGCTATCAAGGAGGATACCAGAGGAAGACCTGCCGGGCCAGGGGATCATGAGCTTGGAGAGCTCCACAGCAATCTGCTGGACTGAAAAACCCCAGAATGTGGGTACCATATGGCTGCACACTGTATTAGATTATTCTCACACTCCTATGAAGAAATACCTGAGACTGGATAATTTATAAAGGTGAAGGGTTCAATTGACTCACAGTTTTGCATTGCTGGGGAAGCCTCAGAAAACTTACAATCATTGTGGAAGGCAAAGGAGAAGCAAACACCTTCTTCACAGAGCAGCAGGATGGAGTGAGTGCAAGCAGTGGAAATACCAGATGCTTATAACCATCACATCTTGTGAGAACTCACTATCATGAGAACGTATGGGGAAACTGCCCCCATGATCCAATCACTTCCCACTAGGTGTCTCCCATGACACATGGGGACTATGGAGATTACAATTCAAGAAGAGATCTTGGGTGGGGACACAACCAAACCATATCACACACTCATGGCACCACTGCCTTGTCTGAGGATCCTCTGCCCTTTATGCACTGCATTACTAGATCATCTACAGACATACCCCACAACCCACTCTGACTTTGGGGCGCCCAGGGAACTAGCAGGTCCCTGGGGAAGTATCCCGGTGGCCTAACACTCAGCTCAGATTGCCCCCTAAGGGAGTAGGGAGCACAGTCTCCCAATGTCCCCCTTGGGGAAAAGAAATGTGGGTGCTACCAGTAGTTGAGGGGGATACCACCAAGGCCCAGGAAGGGACTTGGTAAGGGAGTGATCTCTTACTGCCCACTTCCTCTCCCTACAGCACTGCTACAGAGGCACTGAAATACAAATCCACCACAGGATGCTGAGTGTGAGCCTCACTCTTTACCCTTACTCTTAAGCACTATCCACTGGACTGCAACCTGAATTACACTATCAAACAAAAATAATGTTGCTTCAACACGTGTAAATCCAATCTACAACCAAGGAACCTATACAGAGCCTTAGCCTTCTGACAGTTCCCTGAAAAAAAGCCAATCAACTATACACAACATACACCACATCGAAAACCTCTAGGGAAAAAAAGAATATAAAAACAAAAAGCCTCATGCAAACAACAGCAAATTCAAAAATTAAAAGAAGCACTAGTTCCCTCAGACAAGAAGGAATTAGTGCAAGAACTCTGGAAATGTAAAAAGTCATGATGTTTCATTACTTACAAATGTTTGTATTGGTTCTTTAGTAAAGGTTCCTAACCAGATTCAAATTCTGAAATGACAGCCATAGAATTCAGAATCTGGTTGGCAAGGAAACTCAACAAGGTCCAAGAGAAAGTTGAAATATACTCCAAGGAAG
>NW_012105198.1:552813-559569 GCF_000951045.1 Mandrillus leucophaeus
AGTGGCTGCAGCTTCTGTTTTCTGCCAGGCCAGGAGAGAGCATGGCTGCCATTGCCACAGGACTGGGTGCATCTAATCCCGGTGTCCGCTTGCCTGCCTGCCCCTCTTTGCAGGAGGGTGCCTACAGCACAGTCTCCATTGAGCAATCTGAGTGTTTTGCTGGTTGCCTGGAAGCAGTTCACTATCCACTAGAACAGCCAGTGCTGGACCTTGAGGGGCCAGAGAACAAATCTGCAGGCCTGGTCCAAACTAACCAGGACACATGGACACCACTCAAGGGTATTAAGCTGGGATCTGTGGCCTGAGCTCTAGCAGGGGAGGAGCCCCTACTCTCAGAACACAAGGAAGAGTGTGGCACAGTTTCATGTGATGGCACAGGAGATGGGTGCCCTCCCTTCAAAAGACATGTGTAGGAAGGATGTGACCTTATAGCCAGCTGCAACTTCTTACCCAGGGAGCTCTATGGTCTGAAACATCTGCAATGGCTCAACAATCTGGGTGAAAATGGCTTGGGACAAGCCTAGCTGGTCGGGTCTGCTATCAAGGAGGATACCAGAGGAAGACCTGCCGGGCCAGGGGATCATGAGCTTGGAGAGCTCCACAGCAATCTGCTGGACTGAAAAACCCCAGAATGTGGGTACCATATGGCTGCACACTGTATTAGATTATTCTCACACTCCTATGAAGAAATACCTGAGACTGGATAATTTATAAAGGTGAAGGGTTCAATTGACTCACAGTTTTGCATTGCTGGGGAAGCCTCAGAAAACTTACAATCATTGTGGAAGGCAAAGGAGAAGCAAACACCTTCTTCACAGAGCAGCAGGATGGAGTGAGTGCAAGCAGTGGAAATACCAGATGCTTATAACCATCACATCTTGTGAGAACTCACTATCATGAGAACGTATGGGGAAACTGCCCCCATGATCCAATCACTTCCCACTAGGTGTCTCCCATGACACATGGGGACTATGGAGATTACAATTCAAGAAGAGATCTTGGGTGGGGACACAACCAAACCATATCACACACTCATGGCACCACTGCCTTGTCTGAGGATCCTCTGCCCTTTATGCACTGCATTACTAGATCATCTACAGACATACCCCACAACCCACTCTGACTTTGGGGCGCCCAGGGAACTAGCAGGTCCCTGGGGAAGTATCCCGGTGGCCTAACACTCAGCTCAGATTGCCCCCTAAGGGAGTAGGGAGCACAGTCTCCCAATGTCCCCCTTGGGGAAAAGAAATGTGGGTGCTACCAGTAGTTGAGGGGGATACCACCAAGGCCCAGGAAGGGACTTGGTAAGGGAGTGATCTCTTACTGCCCACTTCCTCTCCCTACAGCACTGCTACAGAGGCACTGAAATACAAATCCACCACAGGATGCTGAGTGTGAGCCTCACTCTTTACCCTTACTCTTAAGCACTATCCACTGGACTGCAACCTGAATTACACTATCAAACAAAAATAATGTTGCTTCAACACGTGTAAATCCAATCTACAACCAAGGAACCTATACAGAGCCTTAGCCTTCTGACAGTTCCCTGAAAAAAAGCCAATCAACTATACACAACATACACCACATCGAAAACCTCTAGGGAAAAAAAGAATATAAAAACAAAAAGCCTCATGCAAACAACAGCAAATTCAAAAATTAAAAGAAGCACTAGTTCCCTCAGACAAGAAGGAATTAGTGCAAGAACTCTGGAAATGTAAAAAGTCATGATGTTTCATTACTTACAAATGTTTGTATTGGTTCTTTAGTAAAGGTTCCTAACCAGATTCAAATTCTGAAATGACAGCCATAGAATTCAGAATCTGGTTGGCAAGGAAACTCAACAAGGTCCAAGAGAAAGTTGAAATATACTCCAAGGAAGCCAGAAAAACAACATGATACTTGAAAGATTAAATAGCTTTATTAAGAAAGAACCAATCTGAACTTCTAGAATTGAAAAATTTACTAATATAATTTTGAAATACAATTGGAAGCTCAACGATAGAGTAGACAAAGCGAAGGGAAGAATTTCAGAGCTTGAAGACAAGTCCTATGAATCAACCCAATCAGACAAAAATACAAAAGAAAAAAATTAAAAATGAACAAAGCCTCTGAAAAATATGGGATTATGTAAAACTACCAAACCTAAAATTCTTTGGCATTCCTGAGAGAGAAGAGAGAGTAAGCAATTTGGAAAACATATTTGAGGACATAGTCCACAAACATTTCCACAATCCCTCTATAAAGGTCACCCGCAAATACAAGAAATTCAGAGAACCCTTGTAAGAAGCTATACAAAATGACCAGTCCCAATGTACCTAGTCAACAGATTTTCAAGTTCAACATGAAAGAAAAAAGTCTTAAAGGCAGCTAAACAAAAGAGCCATATCACTGAAAAGGGAACTTTATCAAGCTAAAAGTGGACTTCTCAGCAGAAATCTTACAAGACAGAAAAGAATGGGAATCTATCTCTGGCATTCTTAAAGAAAAGAAATACAAACCAAGAATTTCATATATTGCTAAACTAAACATCATAAGCAAAGGACAAATAAAATCTTTCCCAGATAAGCAATGACTAAAGGAATTTGTTACCACTAGACTGGTCTTACAAGAGCTTAAGGGAGTTGTAACATGGAAACAAAAGAATACTATCTGCTACCACAAAAACATACATAAGCACTTAGACCACAGACCCTACAAAGCAACTACATAATCAAGACTAAAAAGCAACAAGTCAATGACTCTGCAAAAGGAACAAAAGTTCAGACATTTGTATTAAGCTTGAATGTAAACTGTCTAAATGTTCCACTTAAAGGACACAAAGTAGCACTTGGAAAAAACAACAACAACAACAACAAGATTCAACCTTCTGCTGTCTTCAGGAGACCCATCTCACCTGTAATGACACCTATAGGTTCAACATAAAGGAATGGAGAAATATCTGTCACAAACATGGAAAATAAAAAAAGAGCAGGAGTCACTATTCCTGCATAGAATAAAACAGACTTTAAACCAACAACAGTAAAAAATAAATAAATAAAAAGACAAATAAGGCCATTACATAATGATAAAGCATTCAGTTCAACAAGAAGACTTCACTATCTTAAATATATACACACCCAACAATGGAGCATCCAGATTCATAAAACAAGTACTTTTAGACAGCCACACAATACTAGTAAAGGACTTCAACACCTCACTGACAGCATTAGACAGATCATCAAAGAAGAAAACTAAGAAATAAATTCTGGATATAAATTTGATACTCAGTCAATTAGATTTAATAGCATCTACTGATTACTCCACTCAACAACCACAAAATATACACTCCTCTAATCTGCACATGGAACGTACTCTAAGACTGACCACATGTGGGGTCATAAAGCAAATCTTGATACATTTTTTAAAAAGTGAAATCATAGAAAGAATACCTCTCTCAAATGACAATACAGTAAAAATAGAAATAAATACCAAGAGGAACTCTCAAAACAACAAAATTACATGAAAACTAAACAATGTGCTCCTTAATGTCTTTTAGATAAACAATGAGTCAAGGCAGAAATCAAAACATTCTTTGAAACAAATGAAAACAGAGACATATCATACCAAAATCTCTGGGATGCAGCAAAAACAGTGTTAAGAGGAAAGTTTTTAGCAGTAAATACCTACATCAAGAAGACAGAAAGAGCTCAAAATAACAATCTACCATTGCACCAAAGGTGTTAGAAAAACAAAAACAAATCGCAAAGATAGCAGAAGAAAAGGAATAACTAAAATCAGAGCAGAACTAGACAAAATTGAGACCTGAAAAAGCATACAAAGAATCAATAAAATGAAAAACTGGTGTTTTGAAAGGATAAACAAGATTGATCAAGCACTAACTAGATTAACAAAGACAAAAAGAAGATCCAAATAAGCACAATCATAAATGACAAAGGTGACATTACAATCAATCCCACAGAAACACAAAAGATCCTCAGAAATTGTTATGAACACACCCATTTGTACAAACTAGAAAAATTGGAGTTAATGTATAAATTCCTGGAAATACACAACCTCCCAAGATTGAATCAGGAAGAAATCAAAACCCTGAACAGACCAAAAACAAGCTCTGAAATTGAATCAGTAATTCAAAAAACCTACCAACCCAAAAAAATCCCCAGATCAGATGGATTCACAGATAAATTCTACCAGATGTACAGAGAAGAGGTCTTTCCAATCCTACTGAAACTATTCCAAAAAAATGGAAAAGAAGCAATTCCCCTTTAACTCATTCTAGAAAAGCAGTATCTTCTTAATATCAAAATCTGGCAAAGTCACAATGAAAAAAGAAAACTATAGGCCAGTATCCCTGATGAACATAGTCTCAAAAATTCTCACCAAAATACTTGCAAACCTAATCCAGCAGGACATCACAAATTAATTCCCCATGATCAAGTAGGCTTTATTCCCTGGGTGCAAAGTTGATTCAACACACACAAATCAATAAATGTGTTTCACCACATAAACAGGATTTTAAACAAAAACCTTATGATCATCTCAATAGAAACAGAAAAAGCGTTCAACAAAATCCAATATTACTTGATGATAAAAACTTTCAACAGTTTAAACTAGGTATCAAAAGAGCATACCTCAAAATAATAAGAGCCAGCTATGACAAACACACAGCCAATATCATACTGAAAAGGCAAGAGTTGGAAGCACTTCCCTAAAGAGCTGAAAGAAGAGAAAGATGCTCACTCTTACCATTCATATTCAACGTAGTATTGGAAGTTCTAGCCAGAACAATCAAGTAAAAGAAAGAAATGTAAGGCACCCAAATAGGAAAAGAGGAAGTCAAATTATCTCTCTTCACTAACAATATGATTCTAGACCTAGAAAACCTTAAAGACTCCAACAAAAGGCTCCTATATTTGATAAACAACTTCAGGAGTCACAGGATACAAAATCAATGTACAAAAATCAGCAGCGTTTCACAAGCCTACTGTAACCAGAACAGCATGGTACTGGTACCAAAACAGACATATAGACCAATGGAGCAGAATAGAGACCTCAGAAATAACACTACACATCTACAACCATCTAATCTTCAACAAACCTGACAAAAGCAAGCAATTGGGGAAAGGTCTCCTATTCAGTTAATGGTGCTGGGAAAACTGGATAGCCATATGCAGAGAACTGAAACTGGAACACTTCCTTACACCTTATATAAAAATTAACTCAAGATGGAGCAGATTTAAAAGTAAAAGTCAAAACCATAAAAACTCTAGAGGAAAATCTAGCCAATACCATTCAGGACATAGACACTGGCAAAGGCTTCATGATGAAAACACGAAAAGCAATTGGAACAAAAGTCAAAATTGACAAATGGGATATAATTGAACGAAAGAGCTTCTGCACAGCAAAAGCAACTATCATCAGAGTGAACAGGCAACCTACATAATGGGAGAAAATTTCTGCAATCTACCCATCTGACAAAGGTCTAATATCCAGAATTTAAAAGGAATGTAAACATATTTACAAGAGAAAAAGACACAACCTCATCACAAAATGGGCAAGGGATATGAGCAGACACTTCTCAAAAGAAGGCATTTATGCGGTCAACAAACATGAAAAAAAGCTCAACATCTCTGATCATCAGAGAAATGCAAATCAAAACCACAATGAGATACCATCTCATGCCAGTCAGAATATCTGTTATTAAAAAGTTAGAAAACAGTAGATGCTGGCAAGGCTGTGGAGAAATAGGAAAACTTTTACTCTGTTGGTGGGAATGTAAATTAGTTCAACCATTGTGGAAGACAGTGTGACGATTCCTCAAAGATCTAGAGCCAGAAACACCATTTGACCCAGCAATCCCATTACTGGGTATACACTCAAAGAAATATAAATCATTCTACTGTAAAGACACATGTACACGAATATGTATTGCAGCACTATTTATAATAGCAATGACATGGAACCATGGAACCAACCCAAACCATGTCCAGAAAAATGAAACTGGACCCCCAACTTTTCACCACATACAAAAATTAACTTGAGATAGATTAAAGATATACATACAATATCTCAAACTATAAAATCCTTACAAGAAAACCTAGGAAATATCTTTCTGGACATTGATTTAGGCAAAGAATTTATCACCACATCATCAAAAGCAATCACAATAAAAACAAAAATTGACAAGTGGGACTTACAGAAACTAAAGACATCTGCACAGCAAAAGAAACTATCAACAGTGTGAACAGACACCTAGAGAATGGGACAAAATATTTGCTAACTATGCATCTGAGAAAGGGCTAATGTCCAGCATCTAGGATATGAACAGACTTCCTCGCAAAAAAAGTCACACAGGTGGCCGAGAAACACATGAAAAAATGCGCATCATTACTAATCATCAGAAAAAAGGAAATCAAAACCACAATAAGATACTGTCTCTCACCAGTCAGAATGGCTATTATTCAAGTCAAAAAATCAGCAGATGTTAGTGAGGCTGTGGAGAAAAGGCAATACTTATGTGCTGTTGGTGGGAATGTAAATTAGTTCAGACACTGTGGAAAGCAGTTTGCAGATTTCTTAAAGAATTTAAAACAGAACTACTGTTTGGCCCAGCATTCCCATTACTGATTATATACCCAATGGAAAATAAATCATTCTACCAAAAAATTCCATTCTACCCAATGGAAAATAAATCATTCTACCAATCATTCTACCAAAAAGACATCTGTATGCATATGTTTACTGCAGCAATATTCACAG
>NW_012105198.1:561529-571002 GCF_000951045.1 Mandrillus leucophaeus
CATTCAGGACATAGACACTGGCAAAGGCTTCATGATGAAAACACGAAAAGCAATTGGAACAAAAGTCAAAATTGACAAATGGGATATAATTGAACGAAAGAGCTTCTGCACAGCAAAAGCAACTATCATCAGAGTGAACAGGCAACCTACATAATGGGAGAAAATTTCTGCAATCTACCCATCTGACAAAGGTCTAATATCCAGAATTTAAAAGGAATGTAAACATATTTACAAGAGAAAAAGACACAACCTCATCACAAAATGGGCAAGGGATATGAGCAGACACTTCTCAAAAGAAGGCATTTATGCGGTCAACAAACATGAAAAAAAGCTCAACATCTCTGATCATCAGAGAAATGCAAATCAAAACCACAATGAGATACCATCTCATGCCAGTCAGAATATCTGTTATTAAAAAGTCAGAAAACAGTAGATGCTGGCAAGGCTGTGGAGAAATAGGAAAACTTTTACTCTGTTGGTGGGAATGTAAATTAGTTCAACCATTGTGGAAGACAGTGTGACGATTCCTCAAAGATCTAGAGCCAGAAACACCATTTGACCCAGCAATCCCATTACTGGGTATACACTCAAAGAAATATAAATCATTCTACTGTAAAGACACATGTACACGAATATGTATTGCAGCACTATTTATAATAGCAATGACATGGAACCATGGAACCAACCCAAACCATGTCCAGAAAAATGAAACTGGACCCCCAACTTTTCACCACATACAAAAATTAACTTGAGATAGATTAAAGATATACATACAATATCTCAAACTATAAAATCCTTACAAGAAAACCTAGGAAATATCTTTCTGGACATTGATTTAGGCAAAGAATTTATCACCACATCCTCAAAAGCAATCACAATAAAAACAAAAATTGACAAGTGGGACTTACAGAAACTAAAGACATCTGCACAGCAAAAGAAACTATCAACAGTGTGAACAGACACCTAGAGAATGGGACAAAATATTTGCTAACTATGCATCTGAGAAAGGGCTAATGTCCAGCATCTAGGATATGAACAGACTTCCTCGCAAAAAAAGTCACACAGGTGGCCGAGAAACACATGAAAAAATGCTCATCATTACTAATCATCAGAAAAAAGGAAATCAAAACCACAATAAGATACTGTCTCTCACCAGTCAGAATGGCTATTATTCAAGTCAAAAAATCAGCAGATGTTAGTGAGGCTGTGGAGAAAAGGCAATACTTATGTGCTGTTGGTGGGAATGTAAATTAGTTCAGACACTGTGGAAAGCAGTTTGCAGATTTCTTAAAGAATTTAAAACAGAACTACTGTTTGGCCCAGCATTCCCATTACTGATTATATACCCAATGGAAAATAAATCATTCTACCAAAAAATTCCATTCTACCCAATGGAAAATAAATCATTCTACCAATCATTCTACCAAAAAGACATCTGTATGCATATGTTTACTGCAGCAATATTCACAGGAGCAAAGACATGGAATCAACCTAGGTGCCTTCCAATGGTGAACTGGATAAATAAAATGTGGTACGTATACACCATGGAATACTATTCAGCCATAAATAAGAATGAAATTATATCTTTTGCAGCAATATAGATGCTACTGGAGGACATTATCCTAAGGAAATTAACACAGAAAGGGAAAACTAAATATCACATGTTCTCACTTATAGGCGGGAGCTAAACCTTGGGTACACACAGACATAAAGATGAGAACAGTAGACACTAGGGACTTCAAAAGGAGGAAAAAGGGTGGAGAACAATGGTTGAAAATCTTCCTGTTGGGTACTATGTTCACTACCATATGTTGGAATCAATAGAGGCTCAAACCTCAGCATCAGGCAATATAGCCTTGTAAGAAACCTGCACATGTACCCCCTGAATCTAAAATTAAAATTAAAAGAAAAAAACAAAATTAAATACAAATTGTATTGCATCATTCTATATCTCTTGTGAGAGAAGTTGCAGACTGTAAATATAAAGATTATCTTGATATGGCTATATTTTAATTAATCAATTCATTGACTTAATGAGTATTTGAGTTTGCTAGTATAGGAAATTTTATTTACAGATTTTCTGTCCTGATGGCTAGCATTGGTAATATATATAACTACCCAGCAATAAAGATGTTATTTTTATCAAATATAAAGTTTTCATTTTATAAAATGTTTAGTATTTCTTAATCATTTCTAAAAATGTCAATCTTTTTACTAAATATTCACTTTTTATCTTTTGATGATTGTGGAAAGTTCCAACATATTGCATTTAGAAAACTCCATGTGGATATGTTTTTAAAGAGTGGGAGGGGGGTCTACAATGATTTCCAGGACTTGATTGAAATTGAAATGTTTTTAATGAACTTCATATTAAATGGTGTAATTTGTTAAATATATAAAATGATTACTAAGGAAAGAGATGATTCGAAACATCAAATTCAACTTAAGAAGTTTTTTTTTTGTTTTTTTTTTTTTTTTTAAGTGGCAGGGTATTTTACAGTCCCCTTTGTGGTAAAAACATCCATTGCTCTAAAGACTGTTTTTTCCCCCACAATTTAAAAATATTTATATAAAGACATATATATAATAATAATAATTAGATGATGTCAAGTATATATATATATAGCATTATATTAGAATATGTCAACTATATATACATTTGACATATTCTACTACTTTTTACTCTATAAAGTACCTCTGTTGAAAGAGAAAATAAAAGGCAATTAAGACAAAATTGAAAGAAAGAATTTTAATTTTGTTGTGTGTTTTTTTTTTATGGCTTCGAACTGCTTTGTTTAGTCTCTCTTATTTTCTTGCCTTCTCCTCACCCCTTCTTAAATTGTTCAGTTTCACCATTCCTACTTTTAGGACATTTTTCTCATGCTTTTGTAACATTCCAACATTTCCTATTTCAAGGATGTGATCCTTTGCCTGGGGCACCTATTTGCCCACTGATTAACAGTGTTGCATTGCTCTCCTCATTCTCTTGGTGCTGGTCACCACCACCCTCAGCTTCTACCCAAAAGGATATCCTTAGTCAAAATAAGATGGAAAATCCAGATAAGGTCTAGATAGATTCTTTTGTTAGACAATACAAAATGGATCCTCTTATTTGCTAGATACTTTTAAGAGGATCATGTTGGAAGGGTCCTGTAAAGATCTTAATATCATCAATTGCTAAAGGAACAGCATAATAGAAACAGATTTCAGCAGCCTAGGCTGGGATCCTGACCATTCTTTTGGGCTAGCCCCATTCCACAAGGGACACCATGTCTCACAGTTGAAACATGAGCTCTGGTGTCTGAATACTCAGAGAATTTAAATTCTGAATCCAGCACTAACTCTTCAGTTTCCTTGGAAAAATTATTTAACATCTATGAGCTTAGTTTCTTAACATATAAAATAGACATAATATTTACCTCACAGTATCGTTATAAAGACCAAAACAAAAAAAATGAGATATGACTGAGATAGCTATTTTAAAAAATTTTATAACAGGTGAATGAAAGCTGTCCATAATATCAAAAAGATTTGCAATATAAATAGTATAAATAGGAACAATGTTTTTGTAGTATAGAGTTTATAAACACAAATATTTGGTTAGAAATATACACCTGTAAATTACCATGGAACAAAGGAAAAGGCTAGATTTCTAAATTCCATGGATATGTACTAAAAATTATATGCATTGATCAATAAAGTGTGAAAGGACTGATGAAACAGACTGTATTTTTCTGGGACAGTAATTTTGTTCTATGAATTATTTATAAGGAGAGTGAAGTAGAAATAAAAGAAATATGAAAGCATAAGGCTTACCTTATCAGTCACAATCTTTTAAACATCAGCAATGAAGTTATAATCATTTACCACAGGGTGGAACATCCACGAAAAATGTAACATTGTGTCATGTAAAAAAGTGTATCATAATATGTAAAAGAAATTAATCCCTGTTGAGTTGCTAAGTATCTGCTGTGTTCTCCCTAATTGTGGATTTTTCTTCTCATAGCAAGGTAAAACAAAAAAAGTAGGTAAAAACAGGTTAGTAGGGAGTGAGTTTGTCAAGTAAGAACCTCTTCTATATGTGGTCTTTTTTAGCATCTGGTACATCATGACTAGCAAATGCCAATACAGAACAAGAACCGTTTATGTCTTATTTTACATACAGGGAAACTAAGGACTGACTCAGGAGGGAGTAGCGCAAGTGAACATAGCTGGCTAGTGGTAACAGTAACATGCAGATCCTGGTTTTGTGATTATCAGTCCTTTATCCTTCCCACTTCACTCCCTGCCTAATTTGTAAAGCATTCTGGCAGGAAGTAACGACAAGAAAAACAAAGTCAGACTTTGCTTTATGCTAAATTTCATTATTAGATTAAGCAAGCTTTATTGGTGCTGTGAATACATAACAAGAAAAAATAGTAAGAGGGCATTTTGATTTAGATAATAATAGTGAGTGTACAGGGGCCTTTCTGTGTCCCATACCATCATTTAAAGCCTTTATGTATATTAACTCATTTACCTCCTGATGAAGGTATTATTATTAATTACTCTTAGTTTACAGAGAAGGACATTGAGTCATTGCAAGGTTAAGCCAAAGCCATAATCACATAATCTAATAATATGTTTTTCTCATTTTTGATGGATGCTTATATGAGATCTAAAATGATTGTAGCAAAGAATAAATACCTTATGATCTAAGAGAAATATATGTCCAATACTACACACAATAGGAGTAGAATGATTACTTATATAGGAAAGTATTGTAACTATATAAGAAAAATGTAGAACTGATTCAGGCCCAAAACAGATAATATGAATCAGGCTGTACACTAAAATATCTTTCCCAGTTGTTAATGTCTTACAACTTGAGAATAGCTCTTAAGTCATTCTTTTCTCTTCCTACTTCCTCACATTGGGACCAAGGACTATGAGCTTTTTGTTGCCCGCTGTTTGGGGTATGTTGATCTAGTCTGGGTGCCAGTGAAGCAGTGAAGCCCAATATGTCAGAATTTTATGTTGAGATAGCAGAGTAAAGGCCATTTTCTCTTAATGTCTTTTTCTTGAGAGTTTTTGTTTTCCGATTTAAGGTAACTGGAGAGATTTCACCTTTTTCTGAGAGAGGAGTCTTTGATTTGCACTTAGAACTTTTGGGTTGGCTGTGTGTCTCTTCAGAAGGGAAAATATCACTTTTAATAATGTATTCTGGCAGTGGGACCCAAAATTGCTAGGGTAAGCATTAGTTAGTGAAGAGAGGATAGACACTTTCTAAATTATTAAAGTACAATTGGTACATCATATCTCTAACATTTCCAGGGAAAGACTACTGAAGAATTTATCATTTGTAGATTTATTTCCTTGCAAAACTTGTCTCCTTTTAACTTGTCTTCATGAAAATTTCAGTGGTTCACTTCCCATAAAAATATCATTTATGCTAGTTATGATGACAGCAAAAAAAGGGTGAGAACGTTACTCTGTGGTAGAGTAAGCTGTCAG
This sequence comes from Mandrillus leucophaeus, assembly GCF_000951045.1. Classification (NCBI taxonomy): domain Eukaryota; kingdom Metazoa; phylum Chordata; class Mammalia; order Primates; family Cercopithecidae; genus Mandrillus; species Mandrillus leucophaeus. The sequence goes on from NW_012105198.1 coordinate 567,023, forward strand.
TCCTACATAAAACAGCTGTGAATAACAACACAAGGAACTCTGTTCTCCTCATTGTGTTCATGCTTTAGACGCTTTGAGGGTCGTAAGCACCATTTTCACTACTGTGTCTTCAAAAATTGTCAGAAATGATTTCCTCCTTTCCCAGACAGCATTGGAATTGCAAAGAAACATTTAAATATTTGACATGCTTTTGAGTTTTCTGGGCCCAATTCTCCATTCATTGCAACGAAGCTGTTTCTTGAATGCTAACCAGACTCTGCTTGAATTTAATTTGAGGAGCCATTTTCATGTTGGGAAGATTTTTATAATTATTAAAAACTACAGATAGACATTAGGGAAGAGACTGTTACTATGGAGATCTTTCTGTTCCCAATGTAAAATAATAATGACTTCAAAAACAGAGAACATAGAGTTGATACACAGTTTTTGTAAACAGAAATGCATGGATGGATGAATGAAAAATACCCAAGGCAGACACATAAGAGGAACAAACGCACGACGATTATTGGCACGCACTGTAATATTGTATAACTCCCTCAATCATTAACTAACAGAAAGATCCTAAGACTGCTTTTTAGACTTAACATGGGGAAAACAACAAAATAAACATATGATTTATCTAAAGACTATAAAACATAATGCTCACAAATGAATAAATACTAATGAATAGTACAAAACCCTTTTGGAAGATAGGGGTAAAGACTAGAGGTTGCTAAAACAAAGCCAGTACTACCCACGTGGAGAAGAAAACAGCGTCATGTCTAGGAAATGCCCTTCCGTCCATGTTGTTCCCCCCGATGCTATCGCATCTCTTTTGTCATAAAGCAAAAAGTGCTTTGTGAATTAACTTCTGAAAAACATAAATATCTTTGCAAATGCCAGGGTAATATTCCCATGGAATTCACAATACTGTATGTAGGTATCAAAGTGTTCTGATCACCACCTTGCCTTCATTCCCACTACCAAAACAGACTCAAAAGCATTTTAAGTTTTTGTAGGGCTAGCATCACAGGTGTGTACTGCACGTAGTGTTCAGGTGCTCCCTATTGTTCTTAAGGTCAAGTTCAAGTCCCTGAATGGGCCCAAAATATCCTCAGCTCTCTGTTTACTTCTTTAACCTTGACTCCCCTCTTACCACTTCAAATATATTGAATAATTTCCTAAAATTTCTGATTTTCTTCTGACCTTTGTAAATCTTTGCTTCAAAAACACTCACCTCCATTTTTCTTTGACAATTTTTGCTCAGGTTTCCACAAAGATGTCACTTCCTCTGGCTAGACTTCTCTAAAGCGCGTCTACTTATATGTGTCTCTGCAGCATCCTATGACTCCATTATATAACTGCTCATCTGTGTCTTTTTCCTGCTTGTCTTTCTCCGCAGGCTGTAAGACCTGGGAATACAATGGTCTTCTGCACCATTGTGTTCCCACTACTGCACTCTCACCATTCTGAACCATTGCATACCCCAGCATCTGCTTCACAGTGGTACTCAATAAATATTTATATCCCACAAGATCTTAGAGTCTTACTTTCTTACTATCAATGTTTGAAGTTAATCTGGGGCTAAGAAGAGGAGACAGTCTACCTGTTGAACATGGTAGTACAGTGTGTCTTGGTTTGTTTTGTGTTGCTATAACAGAATACTCCAGATTGGGTATTTTTAGAAAATATATATTTCTCTTTAATTTCTGAAGACTGGGAAGTCCAGTGTCCAGGAGCCTGCACACATCTGGCTAGGGCCTTTGTGCTGTATCATCCGATGGTGGAAGGCAGAAGGATAAAAGAGCTCATGAAAGAATAAGAATGGGTGAGAGGAGACTGAACTCACTTTTATCAGGAACTCATTCCTGCACTAATGACATTAGTCTGTTCATGAGGCCAGAGACCTCATGGCTTAATCACCTTTTAGTGGTTCCAGCTTTCAATATCCTCACAATGGCAATTACATTTAAACATGAGTTTTGGAGAGATCATTCAAATCCCAGCAAGGTGGAAAGTAAAACACTGTTTATGGAGTAATTTCTCCCCTATTCTAGCTAACTGAAAACTCTCAGCTGATAAAAAATGGTGGGTTGCTGAAGTATATAAAGTAACCTTAATAAATTTTTCTGCCTATTCGTCCAAACCGACCTCATCTTTGAGGTTTAGTTCATATTACACCTCTTCTCTGGAAAACCTGCCTTGACTTCTCTAACAATGTGAGTCTCTACTTATCTCTGCCACTCCTTACTATCTATCCACCTGGAGGTGTTTGTAATAAAGACCCATACGGAGTGGTTGGGATGAATCTACTGAAGGTCAGTGGTTTGAAAATACGGCTTTGCAGAGAAGCATTAAACTTGATGAGTTCCTCATCCGACATCACATTATCATCCTCAACTTTGGGTATTGCAACCTCAGACTGCTCAGAATCGTGAAATTGATCGGTATTGAAGAAATTGTTTTACTCTCATCACTCATAAGAGATCGAAGTTCATAAATCAGGAAGTCTGCTAATTAATTTATAATGAGAAAGATGAGCATTGAGTGGAACTGACTTTGATGTTAGTCCAACAAGCATTTTCTCCCTGTAGACATGCTACACAGAATTCAAATTATTAGAACTTTGCTTAGTGAACCCTAGAATCAGAACAAGGGGAACTACACAAATATTGAATGGCATCAAGCTCTAATGGCTTTGTTATTCCCTTTTTACAAGAAGGCCGTAAATATGTTGACAATAAAATTTATCATCCAGACTGAGATATCCTTGAGAGTTGAAGAGAACACTGTCACAATTACACTAGGACAGTAAGTGTCAGGATTGTCCAAGGCAAATTAGTACATACGGTCACTAGAGATTCTAAATGCCTGCAAGACAGCGGGATTTATTCTTTTCTAAAGAATATTCAAACGACCATATGGACAATTTTAATTGTTTCTCTGAAGATCAATTTTTCTGTACTTTATAGATGACCAACCCATCTTCCCGCTCAAGTGCAGTAGGCTTAATTCTAAGATTACCTACTAGTTTCCTACCTCATTAGGTACACACACTGGGATATATGCCCCAATCCTGACTGTGACAAGTGAGTCATTCCCTTGATTAGGATATAATGATAGTATAGTTGCTTCAGTGATTACATTTCTTTATATAAGGCTCCTTCCTAGCAGACTGGAGAAAGCGTCTTTTCCTGGGCTTGGAGAAACAAGCTACTATGTTGTGAATTGGGCTATGTACCAGGGACAAGCAGCTTCTAGGAGTGAAAGGATTCAGTACAGCATCTATAGGAACTGAATTCTGCCAACAGCCAGTGATCTGAGAAGGCCACACCTCAGCTGAAACCACATCCCTGACCGAAACCTTCATTTTGGCCTGTGAGAGGAGACTCAGCAGATGATACTGTTAAACCATACCCAGATTCATGGAAATAGTAAGATAATAAGTTTGTGTTGTTTTTAAGCCACTAAGTTTGTGGTTACTTGTTACTTCGTAATACAAAACTGATACAGGAGGCTTTACTTGTTAGTTCCTAAAATCAGATAATAGTCAATTCTTACAGGTTGGAGGCAAGAAAGAGTTTTCTCCTTGAGCAAAGAGACAAAATTCTTACCCTGTATAACCCAAAGTGCCTATTATAATTCTGGGCCAGCAGCCAGTTCTACAAAAATATCAGTCAATGAATCCATCCATCCATCAATCAAAAAGTAATTTGTTAATTTACAGTGAATTATTTTTATTTCCTCTAATTTTCTGTATTCCACAAGAGAGTAGAAGGCTATTAAAAACAGTGTTTGTGTCAAACTGTCCTGCTTAAAATATGCCCTGTTGATCTGTCACATAGCTACTGGCCTTGTGTGATCTCCTCCCTGCTTCGTTTGTCACCTTGCATTCTTTCTGTTTCTTTCTTTTCTTCTTTCTTTCTTTCTTTCTTTCTTTCTTTCTTTCTTTCTTTCTTTCTTTCTTTCTTTCTTTCTTTCTTTCTTTCTTTCTTCTTTCT
>NW_012105198.1:571637-590178 GCF_000951045.1 Mandrillus leucophaeus
ATGAAATAAACATTAAAAGAAGTTAGAGCAATTCCTACCAAGCACACAATAAATGCTAGCTCTTGTTACTAATACTAAGGCCTTTGCATATGCTGTTCCTTTTATGTGAATGTGGGGTCAGAGCCCCCACACAGAGTCCCCAGTGGGACACTGCATAGTGGAGCTGTGAGAAGAAGGCCACCATCCTCCAGACCCCAGAATGGTAGATCCACCAACAAGTTGCACCATGTACTGAAAAACCCACAGATGAAAAAACAAAAGAAAAGAAAAGAAAAAGAAAAACAGCCAGGAGGGGAGCTATACCCTGCAAAGTCACAGAGGTAAAGCTGCCCAAGGCCATGGGAGCCCCCATCTTGCATCAGTATGGCTTGGATGTAAGACATGGAGTCAAAGGAGATCATTTTGGAACTTTAAGGTTTAATGACTGTTCTATTGGATTTTGGACTTGCATGTAGCATGTAGACCCTTGTTTTTGCCAATTTCTTCCATTTGGAACAGATGTATTTACCTGATGCCTGTGCCCCCCTTGTATCTAGGAAATAACTAACTTACTTTTGATTTTGCAGGCTTATAGGAGGAATGGATTTGCCTTATCTCAGATGAGAGTTTGGACTGTGGACTTTTGACTTAATGTTGAAATGAGTTAAGACTTTGGGAGACTCTTAGGAAGCCATGACTGATTTTGAAATGCAAAGACATGAGATTAGGGAGGGGCCACGGGTGGAATGATGTGGTTTGGCTGTGTCCCCACCCAAATCTCACCTTGAATTGTAATAATTCCCATGTATCAAGGGCAGGACCATGTGGAGGTAATTGAATCATGTAGGCAGTTTCCACTGTACTGTTCTCATGGTACTGAATAAGTCTCATGAGATCTGATGGTTTTATAAATGGGAGTTCCCCTGCACAAACTCTCTTGCCCACTGCCACATAAGACATGACTTTTCTCCTCGTTTGCCTTCTACCATGATTGTGGTTTCCCCCCAGCCATGTGGAACTGTGAGTCAATTAAACCTCTTTCCTTTATAAATTACTCAGTCTTGGGTATGTCTTTATGAGCAGCATGACAATAGACTAATACAGCCTGTAATACTTTTCTTGCATCTCTCTCCCTCTCTGACTAGGTAAGGAGGTGATTCTGCCTTCTGGTCTCAGATTAAATATCTTTTGATTCGGAAGTCTTTCTGACATCACCCACCAGTATTGCTAGATTAGGCCTCCATTAGGTAACATCACCCAGTTCACTAGATTTTTCTTTCACATCATTTGTTATGCCAAAATGCTATCGTTGGAATCGCTCCCTCAAATTTTATGTATTGGACACTTAATCCCCACATTCATAGGTTGATGGCATTTGGAGGTTTGGTCTTTGGGAGGTAATTAGGATTAGATAAGGTCACCAGGGTGAGGACACCATGATGGGAATGGCTGGTGGCTTTACAAGAAGAGGAAGAGACACTGGAGTTGGCATGCTCTTTCCCTCTCACCATGTGATACCCTCGGTCATGTTTTGATGTGGTAAGAAACCTCTAAGTAGATGTAGCCCCTTGACCTTGAACATATCAGGCTCCAAAACTATAAGAAATAAATTATTTTCTTTATAAATCACCCAGTATGGGGTATTCTGTTATAGCAATAAGAAACAGACTGACTAAGACACTAAATATTTATGAGTCATGTAATGTCTTCCTCTTTAACTAGATTACAAGCTCTATGAGGGCAAAGACCCTATCTGTGTTATATATTGTTTTTATAACTTCATTATAGAGCCTGGCATATAAGAGCCATTCAAATATATTGTTGTCTGTTTGGGCTACTATAAAACATACCTGAGGCTGGGCAATTTATAAATAACAGAAATGCATTGCTCACAGTTATAAAGGTGGGAAGTCCAAGATCAAAGTGCCTGCAGATTTGGTGTCTGGTATGGGCTTGTTCCTCATAGATAGCACTTTCTATGTGTCCTCACAAGGTGGAAGAGGCAAGACAGCTCTCTGAGGCATATTCTATAAGAACACTAATCTCATTGATGAGGGCAGAGCCTTCATGACCTAATTGTCTCCCAAAGTCCCCATCTCTTAATACTGTTGTTTTGGAGATTAGGTTTAAACATATCAAATTTTGAGGGGACACAAAAATTCATATTATAGCAATTGTGAAATGGCAAATGAATTAATAAATAAAGGAAGAATTACAAGAAAAGCATTCACTGAGGAAAGAAGTTTATTAATGGAATGGCTCTTAAGTTTTCACTACAACCCTAAAATGAACCAAAAATGAAGAGGGCAAGTCAATGAATTAAAATGAAGCATGTATGTTTATATTAAGTAAAACTGATTTTGTCAAAGAAACCAAACTAAAACTTTTTCAAATATGCAATGACAGAAGAATTCAAAAAGTCACTCTAGCTGAAACTACATGCATTATTACAGATATGACTGGAAAAATGCCTGCATCTTTAATTTATCTCTCCATCCTTCAAGTGTTAGGCCAATATTAGCTACCATAATAAAGAAACTCTCAAATTTCAGAGGCATAGTGAATGTTTACTTCAGTGCTGTGACCATCTATTGAGGATGTTTTAGTTAAATGACTTTCTTTCAGGCAGGAATTCAGGGACTCCAGTCTCCTCTCACCTTGTGGCTCTGCCATCTTGTGGCTTGGCTATCTTCCCCCAGAAGGGAAAAGCACAAAGGAGACCATAAGTGGGAGATTTTTATGAACCAGACTAGAAGTGGAGTGCCTCACTCTTGAGACCATTCTGTCACTTACAACTTCAAGATGGCTATACCTCACTGAAAAGTAGACTGGGAGTGTTGCTTTCCTGTATCCTTCAGAAGAAGAAGAGGCTAGTGTGGCGAGAGCTAGCCAGTGTCTGACACATCAGGCAAAATTAAAAGTGCTCTCCTGACTGCAAGCCATTTCAAAGTTGGGGGGTCTATAAAATTGAACATGGGTATTTTTTTTTTTTTTTTTTTTTTTTTGAGACGGAGTCTCGCTCTGTCGCCCAGGCTGAAGTGCAGTGGCCGGATCTCAGTTCACTGCAAGCTCCGCCTCCCGGGTTCACGCCATTCTCCTGCCTCAGCCTCCCGAGTAGCTAGGACTACAGGCGCCCGCCACCTCGCCCGGCTAGTTTTTTTTTTGTATTTTTAGTAGAGACGGGGTTTCACCGTGTTAGCCAGGATGGTCTCGATCTCCTGACCTCGTGATCCACCCATCTCGGCCTCCCAAAGTGCTGGGATTACAGGCTTGAGCCACCGCGCCCGGCCTCTGAACATGGGTATTTTTTTACATGCAAGTCTTACCTGTGACCTCCAAGAATGTAAAATGCTCTAGGCATATGTTATGTCAACATCACCCCAATTGCCCAAAATTAAGCATAACAGCAACCTTGAGTAAGTCAAGTATCAACCTTTCTAGTACATAAAACATTACTAAATTACGTTTTCCCAACTCTATTCTTAACAGAATATTTGGGAATTTGATAAATACAGCCCAGTTATTTCTAAAAATGAGTAACACTTCCACAGGGCACTGCTAAAATGCACAGAGGCATTTTAATTGCCTATGAATATTCAAAACCTCATTATTGTTGCAGTTTATAATTATCAAATTCCCTTGACAAAAATGTGCAGCACACAATAAAAAAAGGCAATCCATTTAGAAGTGTTGGCATCCATGTTCAACCATTTCACTTTAATTCTTGGCTATTGAGTCTATATCATTACATTTCATTTTAGGGAGAAGCTAAGATTAAGCACATCTTTTCCCATTCAAAATGTGGCCTGTTGATTGTGTACATTTCCTTCTTAAGGTGCAGCATATTTTACACAAGGCAGTAGATTCATTGAACTGCTATAAAACTCAAACTGAAGCTTGGAATAGAGATCAAGATTTGTGTGCAATAGAAAGCAAAACCAGAAGTTGAGAATATCTTCTCTGCTTGTGTAAGAATCATGATGGCACAGTGGCAGTGGAAACAAATTTGTAATTCAAAGCCTTGAAAATAATGAGAAAAATTCACTGAAAATTACCATTTTGCAAACAGAGAGACATGCTTGATCATCAAAACAGACCTGGAAGAAAGTTAACAGTAACAACAAAACAAACAAACAAACAAAAAACCCGAAAACAACAACAACCAAAAGAACCCTAAGCCATCTCCCAGTGTAAGACTGGTTTTACTTAAAAGTCTGTAGAATGATGGTTTCCAGTTTCATTCTCAGCAAACACACACAAGAACAGAAAACCAAACACCACATATTCTCATTCGTAAGTGGGAGTTGAACAATAAGAACACATGGAAACGGGGAGGGGAACATCACACACTGGGGCCTGTTGGTGGGTGGGGGGCTAGGGGAGGGATAGCACTAGGAGAAATAGCTAATGTAGATGATGAGTTGATGGGTGCAGCAAACCACAATGGCATGTGTATACCTATGTAACAAACCTGCACATTCTGCACACATATCCCAGAACTTAAAGTATTAAAAAAAAGTCTGTAGACAATTCATTCCTTTAATAAATATTTATGGAATTACTTCCTTGTGCCAGAAAACTCTGCCAGTAGAAGGGAACACATTGATGAGTAAAGTTAGTATCTCCAAGTAGCTAATCCCCATTTTCCTTGTTCTTTTCTTTCTTTCTTTTTAATTTTCTTTTTTTTCCAGCAAACATTAACTGAGTATCCAGTACGTGTCACGGAATGTACAGAATGTATCATTGATGCTACGGCATTGCTTATGGTACACTGAGGTAGACAGACACATAAATCTACAATTATAACACGATGTGGAAGCTCAGTGATAAGGTAGAGAAAAGAGCATTTTTGCTCATGACCGTTCCTATACTAGATTATCAGGAAAGACATACCTGAGAAGCTGACACCTGATTTGAATAATAAAGAATACACTTAAATTAGTCAGCTAAAATCGTGAGACTAGACAACGTGATCTAAAATTAAAAGCAGGAACAAGGCGAGGTAAAGAGAAAGAACAGGGGTTGTGTACGGAACTGAAGTCTAGGTTCTTGCTGCAATATAAAGGTTGGAGGTAGAGCCCTATCCAGACTACACGGACTGAATAATGGAAGAGTTAGATCTTAGATCTTTGAATGAAGGAAAAGGAATTGATATTTGGAAGGCGAATAATCCTATCTACAAAGCAATCACTGTGAGATTTCACCTCAGCACTTGCAGTGCCAGATCAAGAAGACCAGAATAAAGAGAATTCTAGCACTGTGCTTCTCCATAGGGCAGGGTAGTATATATAGATCATAGCAGGCTTGTTGGACGTTTTTTCCTAAATATTCATCACTGCATCCTTATTCTACTCCCAACCCCATAAATCTGATAGATACTGACCAATCCTTGAGTTGAGAATGTGAAGTCGACAGGGCTCAGGCATATTTATTTTGTAATTTGGATCTCCTTTTTCTGCTCCATCAACATTAAAAATGACACAGACTATTTGAATAAAATACTACATAACAGATGATTGGATAAAGGAAATGTTGTATATGTACAAGATAAAATCCTATTCAGCCACAAGAAGAATGAAATCATGTATTTTGCGCAATATGGATGGAACTGGAGGCCATTTTCTTAAGTGGAACAACTCAGAAAGAGAAAGGCAAATACTGCATATTCTCACTTATAAGTGGCAGCTAAATAATGTGTACACATGGGCATAGAGTGTGAAATGATAGACACTGGAAACTTGGAAGGATAGGGGTTGAGTCAGAGAGGGGTGGATGATGAGAAATTCCTAAGGAGTATAACGTATATTTATTTGTCTGATGAATACCCTATAAGCCCAGACTTCACCTCTACACAAAGTATCCATGTAACAAAATTGTACTTGTACCCCTTAAATTTATACAAATTTTAAAATATATATACAATAAAATAAACTCTGAAAAAGATAATACATAGTATATTTATACATCCAAGGAACATTAGAAACTTTAAACATATTCCAGGCCACAAAGGAAACCAAATTTCCCCCGAAGTATAAATCATAAAGCTCATAGATTCTGATGACAAGACAATAAAAATAAAACTTAATAACAAAGGTTTAAACATTTGCCAACTGCTTGGAAATTAAGCAGCAGTCCTTGAATTATTTAGTTCCAAATTTTGATTAAAAGAAATGTAACTAAAGGCTATTTAGGAAGTTAAAAATAACAGTGATGGCACAACGTGTTAAGGCACACGAAATACTTTCAACAATTACACACAAATCCAGACCATTTTGTATATATGTTACGTGAAACAGCCTTGAATATTTGGCGGACTTGTTTGTGGATTTCTGCTGAGTGATAATAGCATCAGTTTCTTCTCTATATTCTTAGGATAAAGTTCAAACAACTAACAATGTTAACATTAAATGTTTATCATTTTTTTGTTAACATATGTTAACAGAAAGTAGAAGTTAAGGAAATAATTGAAATATTATGAGAAAATAATATCTTTCATGTACAATAAGCTTTATAAGTGGATAGAATAGGATGAACACTCCAGGAGAAAAAGGAGAAATGACCTTAACAGGTGATTTAAGAAAGAAGAAATACACATAGGTAAGCATGTGAAAAATCTCACTTATTGGTAAACAAAACAGACGTGAATTATAATACGATGCCATTTTTTTTGCCACTCAGAATTTGAGCTAATCTTTATTGAATACTTACTCTGTTGGAAGGCACAGTTCTAAACTCTTTACATGTGTCAGCAACCTTAATTCAACAACTTTATAGGGAAGATACTATTATTAGCACTATTTTATAAATAATAAAGTTGAGACATGCAAGGTTATGTAATTGTCCTTGGCAGTAGACTGAATCAAATTGACAAATATTTAACATATAGCATTGTCCGGTGCTGAAATGGTGCAGCAGAATGGCATTCTTGTAAATACCTTGAGTGTAAATTGGTACAGTTTTCCTGGAGAGCAATTTGACAGCATGAATAAATAGCTTTAAATCCCCTAACTCTTTAAAGTGTTTCATCTTTATGAATTTGTACTGAAGGAAAAAAAAAAGTCAGAAATCAGTGATGGTCAATGATGTGTATTGGAATACAAAACTAATAAAAATTCTAATTTTATAATCAAATACTCCATGACAGGGATTTATTTACATACAGTATGGTATAACCAAAAAACAAAATACTATACAGTCATTCAAAATTACCCTCATAAATAATATTTGATAAAGTAAGGAGATGGCCATGATATAATGAAGTTAATAAAAGGAAGATTCAAAACTATAAATACTAGTAATATCAGAAGATTCAGACTTTACAGTTTTTGTAAATACACACACATATGCACACACAGAAACTCACATTCTCACACAGCAAACATAAAGGAAAATAAACCAATATTTTAATAGAGATAATCAGTAAAACATTAGAAGTATATTTTAATTCCTTTCCCGTATAATTTTTACATTGAGACTATTCATCTTGTAATTGCAAAAAGAGATTAATTTTTAAAGTGTGCATTTTACAAGCCTTAGATTTTCAAGCAGGTAGTCAGAGAACATCAACATTGTCACAAAACAACATCTGTTATCAAACACAGGGTCTCACTTAATGAGTAAATATCCTTCACAAGCAGATAGGTAAACAGGATTTTGATTAATGAATATGCTAACTGTTCTTCTCTACTACACATATTAACCTCTCTGTGGTTTTTAATTGCGGCATATCTTTATGAGAAAAAAACTATTAAATTTATCATTTCCTTTCAAATACTGAAGTTATAATTTCAGAACTTTTCTAACACTTTTCCTCCTATCAAGAATTATCTGGGATAAGGATGACATGAGCCTCTTGCCACAATCCAAATCCCCCATTTGTTTGCCCTCAGCTCTCCTTGAAAGGCCCCAGTCTAATCCTGCTTAGGGAAAGATTCCTGCTCTGGTGGGGTGGTGATATAAAAGCTAGCTGCACACAGAGTAGGAAAGTGTACAGCCAGCATGGATTTTTTGAGCCTGACTCCATGTGTCTGTGTCCTGTTCTCATGCACTTGCCTCATGAATTCTTCCTTAATTTTAATTCTTTCTTAGCTAAGTCAGAAGCTTAGGGGGTTAGTTCCTAGACACAGTACTTTGTAAAGCTCCCTTGGTGATTCCAATGTGAAACCAAGGTGGAAAACCACTGCTCTAAGCTTGATTTACTCAAGGTGAAGAAAACCATAATCCTCCCTCTTGAGCCCTCTTCCCCAGGGCAACACTGAGCCTCCTTAGCAGCATCAGGGGCACAAGTCAACTGAAACTAAAAGTTATCACAATGGCAGGCAAGCCAAGTCAATTCACAAAAGTTAGCAAGATAGTGAACCATTTCTCACTCTCTTTTTTCCATGCAGTAAAAATAATGACATGCCTGAGTTGCGAGACAAGAAATCAATCCAGAAACTATTGATTTCTTTTCACTGGATCCCACAGCAGCATCGGGAAAGATAGGCAAGTACTATGCCCAATAGCCTCTTGGGCACACATTTTATATATAGATAGATAGATAGATAGATAGATAGATAGATAGATAGATAGATAGATAGATAATGTCTTTTCTACCTCATTCCTCAATGTTTGGTTTCAATGGATCTCTAATTATAAGGGAGAATTTAGAATCTACTAGCTGCAGAACGAACAGCCACAAAAGTGTGGGAAACTGTGGAGGTAGCGAGGGCTAGAGAGAGAAAGAAGTACATAAGGAGAGACTAGAAAGAACCTTTTTCAAGATTTCACAATTTCCAGGACCCCATTCTCTTTTGATCTTAGCAATATCCCCGAGGATTCTGGGTACTATAAATTAAGAAGTTGATGGTTGAGATGATATGGGATTTTATGATTAAATGCAACACTCACACCAGGAGAATCAGACAAAGCTCAATCCCAGCCTAATTCAGGGAGAATGCCTTTCTTCAAGGTTTTCTAAGTTCTAATACCATAACCAGTTCCTAAAGCCTTGCCATGAAATCCATCACCTTCACACTTGAAAGCATGGTGGCCACCCTTCTTAGTGGAAGCCTTGGAAGAGGTGAAGTGACCGTTATTAGGAGAGAGAACTTGAATTTTCCATCTTAATCTTCTTTCTTGAACAGTCCTGTTGTGCCCTTTGATATACACAATGCTTTCTAAAGAGACTGACATACATTCACATCTCTAAATTTTAGATTTTATGTGCCAAAATGGTAAAGCATTATTCCTGTTTGCCACTAAGACAGTTGTTTTTGGAAAGATTTAGTTGCAGGAATGTTTGTGTAAAACAGACACTTTCATTATTATTAAAAAAAACACTTAGGTAGCCCGTAAATATGAAGTGCTGTTCGAACGTTTACAAATGTCAGACTTATTGAATCTTCATATCAATTTTAAGTGGTAGATGATATTACATTATTTTAAATCTAATTTTAAATAAGGGAAACCTGAAATTCAGATAGGCTAAATGACTTGTTCAATTTCATATAGGTAGTAGATAAAACACCAGAAGCACAGGTTAGGGGCAGCGCCTCTAAGTGCTGGGTCATGCTACCTCTGATTCTGCAAGCCCACCTGCCACAGAAAGTTCCAGCTGAGATTGTCAGAATGGTCATAGGTTTAAAGTGTCTGATTTCACTTATAATTTAACTTTCGTAGGAGATGTTCACATGATTACTAATAAAACATATGCTAACACAGTGAGTAGTTGGAATGAAACTGCTGCACATGAAATTTTAGAAAAGAAAGTATTAACAACTCCTACTAGAATACATACTCCTGGATCCTGAACTATAGACCTTTAGCTTTTAGAACTCCAGTTTGATGCTAACATTAAGTAAAGGCTTGCCATATGCTACATACTTGTCAAAATTATTTAATGCTAATAACTTATTAATTTCTCATTACAAATCCTTGAGGTAGATGCTACTATTATTCTTACTTCACATAATGATACTATAGAGATGGTGTATAACTATGCTAGTGATTACTTACGTTCAAGTTTGAACCATGAATGGTGAATAAAATATTTGTAGGTTGATAATTTTGTACTATGAAATGCTTTAGCAAGTTCCTGATTTTGTAACTCTCCATCTAGTTTTCAGATTAATGTAGGCTGAAATTCTCAGGATTATTTAAGAAATTCAGTTTTCATTCTGTTTTGTTATATTTTGTAGGGAAGCAGACAAGTTAAAAGAGAAAATGTTAAAGTGTTTCTTCTTTGGTCTGTTTTGAATGTGTCATCTCGAGTCTATGAAACACAGCCAGATTTTTAATATAATCTAGAAAAATTATTACTGGAAGGGAGGTTGGGGATTTTCGCATTCTTGACTTTCACTCTTTGAAGTTAAAATTGAATCTTTATTATGAAAAGACTGGTGCTCTTTGAAATCTTCTCATGACTCTTCCTTGAACTGGTAAACAATTTAGAGATCAAAGATTCTAAGAGACTTTTCCTTTTTCTTTTCTATTCTACTATTTGAAACACATGTAAATGAGTACTTGTCAATTAATAAGCCTGCAAAGAACTTGGGGACTATGGTGGCAAATGTTTCATTTTAATCTAGAGTTCATGAAACCATCATTGAATTGATTCTGATTTGTTTTCATTTATTCATTATTTCAATACATCTTTAAGCACCTAATGTGTGAAAAAAACAAAAACAAAAAACTCCTTATTTTCTGGGAACTTGGGAATGGTTCTAACTGAGGTTCAAAGATGGTTGATTAACAGAGCTGCTCTAAATCAATTAGCTGGGAACAAAAGAAAATAAGTAAAGCTATGTTGCAAATGTGAGTCATTTAATGTCATTCTTTGGAAAGCTCGAGCAGAGATAGTGGAAAAAGTTGTGGTGGTTTAAAGGGGACAGATGTACAATTAAGTTTTGACTAAAATTATAAATGTGATAAAAAATAGAAGTACTGGGTGCTACGAGGTTATATTTAAGGGGGACCTGAGGTATTGGAGGATGAGGAACCATCAGAGAAGTCTTCTCAAAGGATGAGAAATAGATAACCAGAAAAATAGGTGCTGTGTGTGTGTGTGTGTGTCTCTATGTGGAGAGAGAGAGAGAGAGAGAGAGAGAGAGAGAGAAAGATTTTTCAGGCCGGCAGTCAGGCAGTAGAGTTACCAGCATGTGACAAGAAAGATAGAAAGATCCTGGCCATTTGAAGACCTAAAACAGCCTCAGGCCATTTCAGTGAGTTGGGGCCCTATTTTGCATTCCTGATATGCTTTGTTGAGCTCCTTTGAATGTTATTCCTAAAACAAGAGAAAACACTGATGGATGGACTAGGGCTTGGTAATATGCAAATGGCAGGATATGAGTATATGTGAGACACAGCGCAGAGCGTCAATCCACTCAGTCTTTGTTCAACGTTCTAAATAGAACATGTTAAAATCAAACAAATCAGCTGGGTTATTTTTTGTAACGTTCTTTTTCTTTACTGTTTTAGGAATATACCCATATATCTGTAAAGAGATTTTTAACTTACAAAGTGCTTCTATCCTAACAACATTAAGTAATTACAAACACTTATTTGATGACTCACCTTGAGCTAGAAGTGGGAATCTCAAGCTTAAAGAGCTTAAGCTCTAAGCACTTAACATACACGTGTGCTCTAACTTAATTCTCACAACTACCTTCTTAAGGAAGTATAGTCAAGTGCCCCATAATGACATTTCAACCAGTGACCAACCGCATATACAATGGTGGTCTCATAAGATTATAGTACAGTGTTTTTACTGCACATTTTCTATGTTCAAAAACACAAACGTCGTGGTCTTAGAACTGCCTGCCGTATTCAGTACAGTCACTTGCTGTACAAGTTTGTATGCTAGAAGCAATAGGCCATACACCATAGTGCAGATGCAGAGTAGGCTACACCTTCTAGGTTTGTGTAAGTACACTCTGTGATGCTTGCATGACAAGGAAGTTACCTAATGACGCTTTTCTCAGCGTACATCCCCTTCATTAAGTGATGCATGACTGTAATGCTATTATTGTCTCCTATTTCACAGATGGGGAATCTCAGGTTTTAGGAGGCTAAGTGATTTACCAAGATAATGTAATTTGGTGTCTCAGGGGGGTTTCTAATTCTAGGCACTGCAACTGCCTCCAGAAAGATATGAAATCTGGCCTGAAAAAAGTTGATAAAGGTCTCTAAAGGCACGAGAACTCTTCCTTCAGTCAAGTGGCCTGGCATTACCCAAATTGTTCACATTTATATTAAGAGTCTCAGTAAATGATTTATTTCTAGGTTCTAAATTAATTCTTAAATCTTTTGGGAGACTCATACTTCTACTGAATTGTGCAACACACTAACAAATGCACTCACACATGTATATAAATTATCTCTATGAAAATATATGGAAGTACGAAATATATTCATGTTGAGTATATATAATGTAAACTATGTATATAGTGTATAAAATATACATTTGAATACGAAAAAATATGTATATATTCATGTGTCCCCTAAGCACCTCTCACTAAAGAATTCTCTGTTTCCCAATGTGATCTTTCTCCTTAGCTATTCTTGTAAAATCAAGTCCATACCTCACAGCACCATGAATATCTTGAAATAGAGCTCAGGACATGACTCCTTCTGTGATTTATAAAAGCAGAAACCAGTCCCTACATGCTGAGCTATCAGCCTTAAGAAAGAAGGAAGCACGAGGAGATATTGAGGCAGCTTCCGAAAACATGCTGTACCTATCGGCAGCCAGCATGCAAACATGTAAAAACTAGAGAATTGAGCATATAAAGGCATGCCTATTTCTCTAGTGGTTCAATAGCTAAATCTGCACTCGAAGATGGGTGTTAGTTTTAGAGAATGAAAAGTAACCATGGCTTTCTCTCTTTAAAAAAAGAAAGAATTTAAAAAATGTACTAACCAATCATTTCAGACATCAACTAGTTTAAGCTGCTCTATGTTACAGCATCAAATATTTATAGTAAGCCATCATCAGAAACTGGGAGGCTTGTCAGTGGAATGATTCATCTGTAAGTCAAGTAATCAATAACAATGGACTCAAAATTTTAATTCTTGTGGTAATTCAGAAAATGAGGAGAGCGATTAATTTTTCAGTAAATTTTTATTGTTTGCATTCTATGTGCCACTTACAGTTCTGAAAACTAGGGAATAATGAACAGGACAGATATTTCCCCTGTGGTAGGCAGAATTCCAAGATGATCCTGGATGAAATATGCCCTTGCAAAACCTCCTTCCCATAACAGTGGGTGAAACCTGGAAATATGATGAGATAGCATTCCTGTGATTAGGCTACTAATCAACTGAATCTGAATTAATCAAAAGGGAGATGGTACTGACTGGGCCCGAGCTGAGGTCCTCAGCCTTAAACCCACATGGAACTGATTTCTGCCAATTTCCTGAGTGAGCTTTGCAGAGGATCCTGATCCCCAGCTGAGAGGGACCTCCAGGTCCACATCTTGATTAAAGTTCTCTGAGACCCTGAGTAGAGGATCCAGTTAAGTCACGCCTGAACCCTTTACTCAGGGAAACTGTGCAATAATACACGTATCTTGATTTAAATTGCTAAGTTTATAGAAATTTGTTACGCAGCAATAGAAAACTAATGCAGTTCTTTACTCGGACATATGATGAAACCCTCAAGCCTTAAAATTTTCCCTTTCTTTTGTAATCCGCTATCCCTTTGTGTTTGAGATTGTATTTCCCTTCATCTCTATGAAAGGTGTCAGGAAGGTGAGCAGAAAAAGGAAACACTAAAGAAAGAGGAAGAAATATATGAGCTCATCAAAGCATATGCTAGACAAAAGGAAATGAAGTCAGTAACCTCATTTTTCCTAGGATGATGAGCTATGGTAGCATGATGATCAATAACATTAGCTTCAAAGCCATCAACCAAAGAAATGCAAAACCAAAGAATAACAGATAAGGCCATCATAAACACCAGTCCCCAAGAGGAATGGGTTCCAAATAAATGAAATGACCAACTTTCAAGACGGTTTATAGCAGGAGCCAGGCCATAGCAGGTAGATTGCCCTAGGCAAAAGGAAATTCAGGAGGAAAAGTAGTTTGGCAATGATATATACTGTAACATGGAAAACTAATTGGCATTGAATGTAAGAAGCAATTTTTACTTTGAGTGTTAAAAGTTTCTGTTCTCTTTGAAATTACACTTTTATCTTGGAAACTCACACAATGCGGACTTCAGCTGCCTCTACTTCTAGATTTTCATTAAAACACACATGCTGTATGCAGTATTTTGATCTTGGAAGTGCTTGATATGTTAATGGTCTTGCTTTCTATTTGTGGACTTGGCATCACTCTTATTTGGTGGGCGTGATGAACCAAAAAAAGTCTGAATAGTGGGAGGACAGAATGCCCTTCACTGAACAAAGGCAAACGTTTCTAAACAGGCTATTATCTGTTCACTCAGCCATGGGCAGGGAACCTATAGATATGAGAATTATAGTCGACTTCTGGGAGAGTAATCCTCTATTAAGAAACTCACTTGGCTTTTTTTCTCCCCCCATTGCTTGCGAAAATTCCTTTGAATCGCAAACTCCTTAGAGGAGATCATGAACTCCTTTCTACTTAAAATCTCTATGACAGAAACCCACAAAACCTAAACAAAAAGAGAATTGAAACTCTCCTGTGATGATCATTCAAGAGCTAATCTTGGATCCCCAGGTGCCTGTAAAATAAAACCCTTTCTTAGTAGCTGTCTCCTATCTTCAGAGTCTCTTTGAACACAGATAAGAAAACTCCCAAAGACAATTCAATTTAGAAAAATATTAGCCAATATGTAATAGTTCTGATATAAGTACAATTAAGAAACATGTCTAATATCTTGCTTTGACAATCACTAAAATCATGACAAATAGGTGCTCACGTGAATATCAAATCTTAACATTCTACTACTGAAAGTCCAATATTCAAAAAGTCTGAGTGATATGGATAGATACAAAATACAAGTGAATAAATGAATGAATGAAAGCACGAATAAATAAAATTAAGATGCCTCTTGCCTTTCAAGTCTTCGTGATGTATTGAGACCTAGACATAAATGAGGAACTCTGATACCCAGCTGTTCCTTTTAGGTGTGATAGTGACATTTCTTGAAATAGAGTCTGTATTAATCTGTTTTGCATTGCTATAAAGGAATATATGAGGTTGGGTAATTTATCAAGAAAAGAAGTTTATTTAGCTAATAGTTCTCCTGGCTGTACAAGAATGGTATCAGCATCTGCTAGGCTTCTTGTAAGTCCTCGGGGAGCTTTTGCTCATGGGGGACGAAGAAGGGGGAGCAGGCATGTCACATGGCGACAGAAGGAGCAAGAGTGTGGGGGAGTTCCCAGTCTCTAAGAACTGGATCTCGCATGAACTCATTACCACAGGGTGGGCACCAAGTCACTCATTAGGGATCGTACACATGGCCCAAACACTTCGCACCAGGCTCTGCCTTCAACATTGGGAATTACATTTCAATATGAGATTTGGAAAGGCAAACATTCAAAGTATATCAGAGTCCTACAGAAAAGAAAAATCAGTTCCTACTGGGGAAACCAAGATGTTTAGAGGAGATTAAAAGTAAGTTTGTGTTTTCAAAGAAAGGTGTTAGTTACTTCAGAATTCCAATAATGATTATGTGTCAGATACTTTTCTCAGTGCTTTTTTAATTTTTAATTTTGAGATAATTGTAGCTATACATGTAGTTGTAAGAAATACAGAGAAACTCTGTATATGCTTTACTCAGTCCTCCCAGTACTACTATCTTCTATAACTACAGTGCAATATCAAAGCAGGAAGTTAACATTGATACAATCTCCTCACTATATTCAACCTTGTTTCACCAGTTACACATGCACTTGTGTGTGTGTGTGTGTGTGTGCATGCACACATGCATGAGTGCATGCACATGTGTGTTTAGTTCAACTATTCTCTATGGGATAAATTCATTGTTTATATCAGCCTTTTTCATGTAATGACACGTTGATATTCCTCTGGATAATAACCCTATTCCCCACCACTAGTCTCTCTGCCTTCAGTGGTTAAGCCCTAACCTGAGGTCCAAGATTAAGAAAATAACTCAGGTTTAGACAATCAAAATTCTGTTACCTCTGGCCACGTGAGAGGCACACAACATAATCAAACAATAAAATTTTGTAGGTGTTGCTGAAGGAGTCTTTCCTTTTTCACTGAAAGTGACCTGAAATATTCTAGATACGGAAGTGCCGGCAGTCATCTTGACACCTGGTGGAGACTGACAATGATAACAGCATGTAGGAGAGTAGTTGACAGATTGAGATACAACATTTTAATGATGTTGTTTAAACTCCAGAATCCAGAAGGGAGCCCTATTTCCATTTAACTGAGTCATATTCCTATTTAACTGAGTCACATTCCTAGTTTCCTTAAGCAAATTTAAACCAGGTTTTCTCGGATTTGCAGCAGAAGAATCCTAACTGGTACACAGGCACATTTTATTTATTTTATACATTTTTGCACATGAGAAAATGGAGATGCAGAGATTGTAAAATAAATTGTTATTTTAAGGAAATCAGAAAGAGGAAACCCAGTTAGTGCATGATGGAGTCAAGGATAAATCCAGATTGTGTTCATCTAGGTGCTGTACCTCCAGGGTTAGGATATTGTACACCATGTCACTTGGTCACAATCCACTAGGGTACAATATCCTATCCAGGGTTGGGATATTGTACTCTGTGTCATTTGGATCAAATCAACAGGGGTTGTGATCCTTCATTTTATACATAAGAAAACAAGTCTGAGAAATTAGGCACCTAATAGTGATAGTCATCTATTGCAGCATCATAAAAAATACTTCAAAACTTAGTAGCTTAAACAATAATCATTTGATTTGCTTGTGGTTCTATACATTAGCAAATTGGAACCATTCAGTAGGAATGGTCTTATGCTTGTCTCTCCTGAAGTTACTCATATGACTGCAGTTAGCTAGCAGGCTAGAGGGTGGTTGATATGAGAGCCATTAGCTAGGATGGTGTGTTTCTGATAGATGTGCCCATTCATTCTGTGCAGGTCAACCAGAAATAGAGGTAGTGGAAGAGTGTCCACCAGCAATAGGGGACAAATAGGCAAGTGCTTTTTGAACTTCTGCTTGTGTCACATTTACTAATGTCCTATTGGCCAAGATAAGTCATGTGACCTTGGTTTTTGTATCATATTACATCTCTCAAATAAAAGAGGAATGGGTTACCAGGAAGAGGCACTAGAAACTGGAAGATATTAGACAGGAGTAAATAAAGTGAAAGATCAGGCTAGCAAGGACAAGAGGAGATATTGGAGAAGCTTTCATGGAGAAAGTGACATTCGTGTACATCCTAGTAGCAGTTGGAAAGGAGAAGAAGGGCGTCTAGGGAAGAGAGAAGCCTTCAATGGAGGATGCAGCTCATTATGTTCCTGGAACCAGGTGGGCTAGAGTACAGAAGGGAGGAGCAAGAGTGGACTGAGACCAGCATACAAAACACTCAGAGGACATGTTGTAAAAAGTTAGGAATCTTCTACCTTCTATGCCAGGAAACTATAGATTGCTTGGGCAACATGGCATTTCAAACTCTCCAAATTTTATTCATTTATTTTGAGACCCAGTTTCACTCTATCACTCAGGCTGGAGTGCAGTGGCTCAATTTAAGCTCATTGCAACCTTTGCCTCCTGGGTTCAAGTGATTCTCATGCCTTAGCCCCCCAAGTAGCTGAGATTACAGGTGCGTGCCACCATGCAAACTCTCCAGATTTTAGTATTTCCTAATTAATTGCCCTTTTGGTTCCTCTGACCTATTGCTACTATGAAGGACTCATATTTTTAGATCACAGACTTTTTAATACCTTTCAACTTAAAAAAATAAGTACGTGTACTTTGAAGTTATGAATATGTTTAAAATAACATTTTAAAGTCATCAATTTCTATACAAAATGTAGAAAGTTATAGACATTTCTTATCTTTGGTTATCTCTAGAGTTACCAGAAATGTAATTATGCAACTGCTAATAATTATAATCTCAGTTATTTAGCTGAGAGCCATATAAATTTTATAAGGCAATAAATCTTATTAAATGTTCCCTAGAGTATCAATTCATTCATTAACTTATAATAAATGCTTTTAAGGATTCCCAGGCAAGATGGCTGAGTAGGAACAACTCCAGTCTGCAGCTCCTAGAGAGACCAAAGCAGAAGGCAGGGGATTGCTGCATTTCCAACTGAGATACCTGGTTCATCTCACTGGGACAGGTTAGACAGTGGGTGCAGTCCATGGAGGGTCAGCAGAAGCAGGGTAGGGTGTTGCCTCACCCAGGAAGCCCAAGGGGTCAGGGAACTCCCTCCCCTAGCCAAGGGAAGCCATGAGGGACCCTGCTGTGAGGGACAGTGCTATCTGACCCAGATACTACACTTTTTTTTTTTCTCTTTCTTTGAGACGGAGTCTCGCTCTGTCACCCAGGCTAGAGTGCAGTGGCACAATCTTGGCTCACTGCAAGCTTCGCCTCCTGGATTCACGCCATTCTCCTGCCTCAGCCTCCCCAGTAGCTGGGATTACAGG
>NW_012105198.1:590833-592801 GCF_000951045.1 Mandrillus leucophaeus
CTGGAGCTTGGTGGGGGGAGGGGCGTCTGCCATTACTGAGACTTGTGTAGGCGCTTTTCCCCTCGAGGTGTAAACAAAGCAACCAGGAAGTTCCAACAAGGTGGAGCCTACCACAGCACCACAAAGCCCCTGTGGCCATACTGCTTCTCTAAATTCCTCCTCTCTGGGCAGGCATCTCTGAAAGAAAGGGAGCAACCCCAGTCAGGGGCTTATAGATACAACTCCCACCTCCCTGGGACAGTGCACCTGAGGGAAGGGGCGGCTATGGGTGCAGTTTCAGCAAACTTAAATGTTGCTGCCTTCTGGCTCTGAAGAGAGCGGTGGATCTCCCAGCACAGCCCTTGAGCTCTGCTAAGGAACAGATGGCCTCCTCAAGTGGGTCCCTGACTCCCATGTCTCCTGACTGGGAGACACTTCCCAGCACTGTCAACAGACACCTCATATAGGAGAGCTCCTACTGGCATCTGGCAGGTGCCCTTCTGGGATGAAGCTTCCAGAGGAAGGAGCAGACAGCAATCTTCGCTGTTCTGCAGCCTCCTCTGGTGATACCCAGGCAAACAGGGTCTGGAGTGGACCCCCAGCAAACTCCAGCAGACCTGCAGAAGAGGGGCCTGACTGTTGGAAAGAAAAATAATAAAGAAAGCCATAACATCAACATCAACATCAACAAAAAAGACTACCATGTAAAAACATCATCTGTAGAGGTCTGCAACAGCACAGACCAAAGGTGGATAAATCCACAAAGGTGAGGAAAATCCAGCACAAAAAGGCTGAAAATTCCAAAAACCAGAATGCCTCTTCTCCTCCAAAGGATCACAACTCCTCAACAGCAAGGGAACAAAACTGGATGAAGAGTGAGTTTAACAAGTTCACAGAAGTAGGCTTCAGAAGGTGTGTAATAACTAACTCCTCTGAGGTAAAGGAGCATGTTCTAACCCAATGCAAGGAAGCTAAGAACCTTGATAAAAGGTTACAAGAACTGCTAACTAGAATAACCACTTTAGGGAAGAACATAAAAGACCTGATGAAGCTAAAAAACATAGCATGAGAACTTTTTGAAGCACATACAAGTATCAATAGCTGAATCAATCAAGCAGAAGAAAGGATATCAGAGATTGAAGATCAATTTAAAGAAATAAAGTGTGAGGACAAGATTAGAGAAAAAAGAATGAAAAGGAACAAATGAAACCTCCAATAAATATGGGACTATATGAAAAGACCAAACCTACATTTGACTGGTGTACCTAAAAGTGATGGGGAGAATGGAACCCCATCTTGGAAAACACATTTTGGGATATTATCCAGGAGAACTTCCCCAACCGAGCAAGACAGGCCAACATTCAAATTCAGGAAATACAGAGAACACCACTAAGATACTCCTCGAGAAGAGCAACTGCAAGACACATAATCATCAGATTCACCAAGGTTGAAATGAAGAAGAAACTGTTAAGGGCAGCCAGAGAGAAAGGTTAAGTTACCCACAAAGGGAAACACATCAGACTAACAGCAGATCTCTCTGCAGAAACCCTACAAGCCAGAAGAGAGTGGGGACCAATATTCAACATTCTTAAAGAAAAGAATTTGCCACCCAGAATTTCATATCCAGCCAAAAACTCAGCTTCATAAGTGAAGGAGAAACAAAATCCTTTACAGGCAAACAAATGCTGAAAGATTTTGTCACCACCAGGCCTGCCTTATACAACCACCTGAAGGAAGCACTAAATACAGAAAGGAAAATCTGGTACCAGCCACTGCAAAAACAAACCAAAATGTAAAGACCCTTCACACTATGAAGAAACTGCATCAGTTAATGGGCAAAATAACCAGCTGGAATCACAATGACAGGATCAAATTCACACATAACCATATTAACCTTAAATGTTATTGGGCTAAATGCCCCAAATAAAAGGCACAGACTGGCAAATTGGATAAATAGTCAAGACCCATCGGTGTGCTGTATTCAAGAGA
>NW_012105198.1:597281-601357 GCF_000951045.1 Mandrillus leucophaeus
AACTAGAGAAGCAAGAGCAAACAAATTCAAAACCTAGCAGAAGACAAGAAATAACTAAGATCAGAGCAGAACTGAAGGATATTGAGTCATGAAAAACCCTTCAAAACAACAGTGAATCCAGGAGCCGATTTTTTGAAAAGATTAACAAAATAGATAGACTACTAGCCATACTAATAAAGAAAAAAGAGAAGAATCAAATAGCCATAATAAAAAATGACAAAAGGGAGATCATCACTGATCCCACAGAAATACAAACTATAATGAGTGAATACTATAAACACCTCTATGCAAATAAACTAGAAGATCTAGAAGAAGTGGATAAATTCCTGGACTCATATACCCTCCCAAGACTTAACCAGGAAGAAGTCAAATCCCTGAATAGACCAATAACAAGTTCTGAAATTGAGGCAGTAATTAATAGCCTACCAACCAAAAAAGCCCAGGACCAGATGGATTCACAGCTAAATTCTACAGGAGGTACAAAGATGAGCTGGTACCATTCTTTCTGAAACTATTCCAAACAATAGAAAAAGAAGGACTCCTCCCTAACTCATTTTATGAGTTATTATATTTATGAGTTATTATATTTATGAGGCCAACATCATTCTGATATCAAAACCTTGCAAAGATGCAACAAAAAAGAAAATTTCAGGCCAATATCCCCGATGAACATGGATGCAAAAATCCTCAGTAAAATACTGGCAAACC
Source organism: Mandrillus leucophaeus (assembly GCF_000951045.1). NCBI lineage: Eukaryota > Metazoa > Chordata > Mammalia > Primates > Cercopithecidae > Mandrillus > Mandrillus leucophaeus. The sequence goes on from NW_012105198.1 coordinate 597,990, forward strand.
AAAACCAGCAGCACATTAAAAAGCTTATCCACCAAGATCAAGTTGGCTTCATTCCTGGGATGCAAGGCTGGTTCAACATACACAAATCAGTAAATGTAACCCATCACATAAACAAAACCAATGACAAAAACCACATGGTTATCTCAATAGATGCAGAAAAGGCATTTGATAAAATTCAACACCCCTTCATGCTAAAAAACTCTTAATAAACTAGGTATTGATGGAACGTATCTTAAAATAATAAGAGCTATTTATGACAAACCCACAACCAATATTATATTGAATGGGCAAAAGCTGGAAGCATTCCCTTTGCAAATTGGCACAAGACAAGGATGCCATCTCTCACCACTCCTATTGAACATAGTATTGGAAGTTCTGGCCAGGTCAGGCCAGAGAAAAAAATAAAGCATATTCAAATAGGAAGGAAGGAAGTCAAAATATCTGTTTGCAGAGGACATGATTGTATTTTTAGAAAACCCCACTGTCTCAGCCCAAAAACTCCTTAAGCTGATAAACAACTTCAGTAAAGTCTCAGGATACAAAATCAATGTTCAAAAATCACAAGCATTCCTATACAGCAATAATAGACAACAGAACTAAATCGTGAGCAAACTTCCATTCACAACTGCTATAAAGAAAATAAAATACCTAAGAATACCACTTAAAAGGGATGTGAAGGATCTCTTCAAGGAGAACTGCAAACCACTGCTCAAGGAAATATGAGTGGACACAAACAAATGGAAAAACATTCCATTCTTATGGATAGGAAGAATCAATATCATGAAAATGGCCATAATGCCCAAAGAAATTTATAGATTCAATGCTGTTCCCATTAAGCTACCATTGAATTTCTTCATAGAATTAGGAAAAACTACGTTAAATTTCATATGTAACCAAAAAAGAACCCAAATGGCCAACACAATCCTAAGCAAAAAGAACAAAGCTGGAGGCATCACGCTACATGACTTTAAACTATACTATGAGACTACAGTAGTCAAAACAGCATGGTACTGGTACATATAGACCAATGGAACAAACCAGAGGCCTCAGAAATAACACCACACCTCTACAACCATCTGATCTTTGACAAACCTGACAAAAACAAGCAATGGGGAAATGATTCCCTATTTAATAAATGAGAAAACTGGCTGGCCATATGCAGAAAACTGAAACTGGACCCCTTCCTTACACCTTACACAAAAATTAACTCAAGATGGAGCAAATACTTAAATGTAAGACCTAAACCAGAAAAACTCTTGAAGAAAACCTAGGCAATACCATTCAGGACAGAGGCACGGGCAAAGGCTTCAAGACTAAAACACCAAAAGCAATTGCAACAAAAGCCAAAATTGATAAATGGGATCTAATTAAACTAAAGAGCTGCACAGCAAAAGAAACTCATGAGAGTGAACAGGCAACCTACAGAATGGGAGAAAATGTTTGCAATCTGTCCATCTGACAACGGGCTAATATCCAGAATCTACAAGGAACATAAACAAATTTATTAAAAAAAAATTTAAAAAAAAATCAGAAAGTGGGCAAAGGATGTGAACAGACACTTTTTAAAAGAAGACATTTATGTGGTCAACAAACATATGAAAAAAAGCTCATCATCCTTGGTCATTAGAGAAATGCAAATCAAAACCACAATGAGATACCATTTCATGCCATTTAGAATGGTGATCATTAAAAAGTCAGGAAACAACAGATGCTGGAGAGGATGTGGACAAATAGAAATGCTTTTACACTGTTGGTGGGAGTGTAAATTAGTTCAACCATTGTGGAAGATAGTGTGGTGATTCCTCAAGGATCTAGAACTAGAAATAGCATTTGACCCAGCAATCCCATTACTGGGCATATAACCAAAGGATTGTAAATCACTCTACTATGAAGACACATGCGTGTGTATGTTTATTGCAGCACTATTCACAATAGCAAAGACTTGGAATCAACCCACATGCCCATCAATGTTATACTGGATAAAGAAAATGTGGCACATATACCCCATTGAATACAGTGATAAAAAATAATGAGTTCATGTTCTTTGCAGGGACATGAATGAAGCTGGAAACCATCGTTCTCAGCAAACTAACACAGGAACAGAAAAGCAAACACTACATATTCTCACTCACAAGTAGGAGTTGAACAATGAAAACATATGGGCACAGGGAGGGGAACATCACACATCAGGGCCTATCAGGGGGTTGGGTGCTAGGGGAGGGATAGCATTAGAAGAAATACCTAATGTAGATGACAGGTTGATGGGTGCAGCAAACCACCATGGCATATGTATACCTATGTAACAAACCTGCACGTTCTGCACATGTATCTCAGAACTTAAAGTATAAAAAGCAAATGCTTTTAAAATGCAAATTAAATAACTGGAAACACCTCAGTTAAATGCCACCAGGATGCCTGTTATATACCTCCATAAGAGATCTGTATTCTTTATTCATTTTAAAGCACTGTGCTCATAAACAAAGAGTAAATAAGATGTTTATTATAGTGGGAGGGGACACAGGGATGTTGTGTGTAGGTATGGAGTGGAGGGGTTGCTAATTTAAATTCTAGCTTAAAATGATCAATTTTAAATTATTCAGCTCAGAATATCTCTTTAGAAGTAAATCTTTGTTCAATCACTCTGAATAGCTACTTGACAATATTTCAAAGATGTCCTGTCCTTTCACCAACCATTTCATTTCCAGGAAACTCTCTAAGGAAATACCCAGAAAGTCATTCAAAACCATAGGTGTAAAGATAGTCATTGAAGCTGTATTCTAAATGTGCAGTAACATCTAAATCAGTTTTGTATTTTCATCTGGTAAGGCATTATTCAGAAATGTTTAATGGTAATTTTAAAGGATAGTTAATTACACAAATGCTATACATATATCATCTATGGCTTTGTTATAATATTATATTTTGGAGAAAAGATATAAAACCATATTTTCAGTTTTATTTCAATTTTATAAAAATACACATCCATATAAAAATAGACCAAACAGAATATATTAAATGTTAAATGAGGCTATTTTGTATTATGGTATAATAAATAATGATTGTTATTTTATTCCTTTCGGTGGTTCCATGACAGTTTACAAAATTTTTTAAATTTGCTAAAATCTACTAAATTTCTAATTTGGGGGAAATAAATATGTCACTTGAGAGACAGAGGGAGAGAAAGAAAGAGAAAGCAGAGAAGCAACCTTGTTAATTGAGCATGATAATGACTTCACACTTTAATAAATAATATTCTAGTTGATGACAGAAACCTACAATAACTGAGTCTAAGAGAAGCTAACCCAGTCACATATTAAGAATCTAACTTTGTAGAGTTATGCTCATGCAGAGCAAAAGAAAGCTGACCA